>NW_009593521.1:35234-39755 GCF_000690535.1 Cariama cristata
TCTCCCCTCAGCCTCCTCTTCTCCAGACCAAACACCCCCAGCTCCCTCAGCCACTCCCCATCAGACTTGTGCTCCAGACCCTTCACCACCTTCACTGCCCTTCTCTGGACTCGCTCCAGCACCTCAAGATCTTTCTTGTCATGAGCGGCCCAAAACTGAACACAGCACTCGAGCTGCGGCCTCTCCAGTGCTGAGTGCAGGGAGACAATCACTGCCCTGGTACTGCTGGCCACACTATTGCTGATACAGGCCAGCATGCCATTGGCGTTATTGGCCACCTGGGCACACTGCTGGCTCATGTTCAGCCGGCTGTTGACCAACACCCCCAGGTCCTTTTCCACCAGGCAGATTTCCAGCCACTCGTCCCCAAGCCTGTAGCGTTGCGTGGGGTTGTTGTGACTCAAGTGCAGGACCCGGCACTTGGTCTTGTTGAACCTCACACAATCGGCCTCGGCCCATCGATCCAGCCTGTCCATGTTTTCCTTCCAATAATTTTTATCCTTTTATGTATTCTATTCTAAGCATTAAGTCAGTGTGGTATGGAGGTGTTTCTTATCTTATGAAAATAAGAAAGCAGCAGTTGCACAGCACTTTTAGGTTGGCTTGTTTTCTTGATTTGGCAGGACAGATCTTCTCATGTAAAGTTTCTAAATTGAATATATTTCCAGATTTCTTTTAAATTTCCTAACATTCAGCATAATGAACTACTCTGGACGATGACACTCTTTGTGGTCTGGTATCTTTCATTTTCTCCTGACAGGATTTTAAAAATGTTTTTGACATTCTGATGTTGCTCCCTGAGTAAGAAGGTATTCAATTGTTTAAGGCCTGGCCTTACAATTAACTTAGTCTTGCTAACACTCACCTAGAAAAATCTGTATTTCTCTATATCGCCATTGCATCCCAGTGATTCAAAGTCTTATTTCTTTTGTGCAACTTGAGATTAGGTTGTTTTTTACTTTCCAGTATATTCAGTAACTCAGACTGAGTGACATTGGCAAATTGTAGCCAAAAGTGTCAGTTAATTTTACATCTAACATGAAGTACCTCACACAGCTTTTTTCAGCTAACTCAATATTATATGACCAAGGAGATTTTGTCGTTCTTACTGGGAGTGCTTGAGACCTGCAAACCTTAGATAGTCCCAATGTCTCAAGAGTTAGGAACAGAGACCAGGTGTCAAGACCAGCTCTTGATGGACTGTTAGGATTTATGTTTACGTGACTTGACCAAAATTACACAAGTAGTCTGTAGCAGAGGCAGCATGGCATGCTTCAGAGAAGCATTCAACTGCTTTAGCCAGAAGGCAGGCTTTTTCTTACTCTGTGGCTCTGCTGCCACACTCCAGCAACTCAATAGCTGTAATCAGTGGCACAGCAAAGTCCAAAAGACAACATCCTCCTTCACTAAGTGTTCCTGATTTAATCACCACAGTATAGAGCATATTGAACCTTGCAGATGGAAGTACTGCACAAAACTGTAGGCACTTCTGCTTGTAAAAGTTGAGGTTTTTTAACTTAATTTCTTTTTTCAGTCTGCTTGTTTCACAAATGATTTCACCCTTCAGCAATATGCAGCTAGAAGCAGCCAACTCTGGAGAAGCAATTTTTAATTAAAACCTGTTTTCCCCCCCGCTTTTGTTTCAGTTAATGATTGCCAGGAGGCATTGCTAACAACAGGCCCTTTCCAATACATGCTGAGCATCCTCATATCCTATCACCTTTCACAGAAATGATGGGTGCTCAGCATCTATAAGTGAGAGGACATAGATATTTCCCCAGCAGCTGAGCTGTCCTAAATGAAAAATATTCACTGATAAATTCTTATTTTGTAATCAGTTCTTCACTAAAAGAAATTACTTCCAGTAGTAAATAATATTGCCCTAAAAGTCTAAAAGTACACAACAAAAAGTTCTCCATCAGTTATAATGGTAAATAACTTTTGACAGGATGTTCATGATTTAACAATTTCCAGTGTTTCCTAAATCAGTTCTTAAAGCTGTAATATATATGCATTTATAATAATTTACTTCATGATTAGTTGGGGGTTTAGGACCTAAGTTTGAGCTAGGATCATGTGGCTAAATTCAGAGCACTGAATGTTTTTGTTCATTCATTCATTTAAGAAAAGAGCAATTAGCTATGTCTTTAAAAATGCTGTTGTCAAAACTACACTGGACCTTTTTCATCAGAAGAGTTATCTTCAACATTAATGTTTTTGTTCTACAATGTAGTAGGTTATACAATGAAAGTGTTCTGGTTTAGGCATTGATAAACCTGGGGTTTCTTCCTCTTGTTTATTGGCTTCTTCAGGAATTTAGTGAGCTAGATTTTATAGAAATTATTAACAACACGTTGCTTTCATTAAAATCTAGTTGGCTTAGATCTCATTTCATGTTTTGTTCTGAAGACGGCAAAACACAGGAGTTGTGTCTACGGTTACTGAGACACGTTACTACCCACAGAAAAGTCCAAAATGGTACACCTCCGTGCAGCCCTTTCTGCTCTGTGGACTGTGATGCATCAGCCCTGGAAGCATATAGAGAGAAAAGAAAGTACTTTTACTCCCTTCCTCCAGCTGATACAGAAAATACCACTGACCTAAAGCTGCAACACACACACACTATGAACACTGCAACTACCAAATGCATCCCCTAATGACTTACAATAAACTACTAGGCTAGTTAAAACAAATATTATACTATATGAGTAGGTTTCAAAACCATTACAAAGCAAAGCCTGCCTCACAGAACAGTGTTTCTGCTGACACAGAATATTGCTGCATAGATACTGCAAAGATGACATAGGGAAAAAAATGGCTTAGATTGGAAGACGAGGAGCTTTTTCCATGAAACTAGGCTACAGAATCAAAAGGATGAGGGAATAACAGTGGAGCAGTTACACAATTACCACCAAAAAAAGACTTCATCTACCACCCAAGTAAGGACTTATCCTTCTTGCATTGGGTTTTCCCTGCAGTTCAGCATACAAGCATCTTAACGTGTATGAAGGTGTTCAAAGGAATTGTCTAGCCCAATGAATGCTAAGAAGCTGTATCTTTTTCTACTTCAGCTAACAAAAAAAGAAGTGGTAGCAGAGCCAGTCTTTTTCCGTACTATTCAGTCGGCAGAGGGAGGGTTCTGTGAGCAGCACACGAGCACCACAGCATCGCACTGCGCGGGGTGAACAGCAGCCCCTCCCAAGGTTCCAGCCAAAAAACAGAATACTCTTTGGTTTCTCGTTGCTGAAAGATGACATCATTGGAAGACAAAGCTTTAGGTTTTGGCTTCTGTACTGATGAAAATTTTGTATCCCACTCTTACAAATATTTAAACATTGCTCTGTCCCCCATGTCTTGCATTGGGTTTCTATCACTTGAGGCATTTTAAAAATCAGCCTTCTCTGATGATTATGCAGTGTTGAGAATGTCTTCAGAAAGATGAGGATGTTTCCTCAGAAAGAAAGGAAAACAAAGTCAAAACAAGTAAAAAGGAAGATACTTTAAAGGAATTCACCTTATGTGAAAGATGCAGCACTCCTACTGCATTGTGGTTGCTTCTAAAACAAAGCCAATTATCCCCATATGACTTGCAATTGCAGATACAAAAAGAAGAAATGTGGGTATCAAACTATTCATGCAAAAATAATTTGTGAATCATCCTACCAAAGGTCACATCAAAGTTGCATACTGGTTTTTAAATAGAGGTTACAGCAAAATGCTTAGGGAAGCTGCTGATATACTTAAAAAGAAGAAAAAAACCACTCTATGGTTCAAGAAATTATTTTGAAATATTTATCATCATACAGGTAATTTATTGCACAATGCACAGGTTTAATGCCACACTAATCTCTGCTCAGTATCATGGTTTTCCATATACAGTAAATAGGCAGAGCATGCTATGTATCTGAGATTAGAAAGTGGCCCCTCAGTCACTAAGTAGGCTTTTCTTTAAGTATATGCATATCCTATTTAAAACGTGAGGGCCCACTTTCTAATCTCTGTCAAGCAGGATGCAGTTAACGGACATCTACAAACGTTCAGCGTTACAATACACGTGAATCAGGTGATTTCTGAGATATGCAGTGATATAGGTCACAAATTTAACATGGAGTCAGGCACTAAATCTTTACGGTAAGAATAGCTGAGTTGCCAGTGATGCTCTAGAGGCTTATTTTAATTTTAATGCACATGGAAGTGGGGATTTATGTGCATGATTCATTTTATTCCTAGCAGGAGTTCTTTGTTAAATGACATGAGGAAAACGGGCATCTTCCTAGCAAAATATAACACCTTACGCAGGATTTAAACCTGAAGCGACCATTGATCAACTATAAGCTATAAAGGCACCATGAGGCATTATTTCTAGTTAAAGATACTATACTGAAGCACGAAAACAACCTGTTCGTTTTCAGGTCTAGAGACGCCGAAAGGCTGATTTTCTGAAACTAGCCGAAGCCCTCTCCCGCACGCCCGTGTTCTCGGTTTGTGTACCGAGCCCTCGCCCCCGCCCCATCCCCTTCC
>NW_009593522.1:0-5005 GCF_000690535.1 Cariama cristata
TGGGGCCTGTGTGAAATTCACACGCCCAGCTGTTCCGCAGTGTCACAGTTGGAGAACAGAATCCTGAGCTTCGAAGCCAGTGCTAAAGCTGCAGTTTCTTAGGTAAGTCCTCCAGGGAAACTCACTGCTCATAGAATGCAGGAAAGAACTATCAGTTTCACAAATCTAAGATTATTCTTAACTCCGTTAAAAAACACCCTCATCTTAGTAATTTGTTTCTAACAAATGCTGCAAAAGATGAACCTGTGTTTCTATTAAGAAAATATAGTATTACATTTATATATATATATGTTCTTGGAAATTTAGTGATTTCATGCATTTCTTGGGGTGCAACAAAAGTGTCAAGACAATAGCAGCAAAAGTCTGAGGGAGATTTGGACTTTTGCCAAATGCTGGAAAGACTTCCCAGGTTCACATTAACTTGTGGACAGATCACAGTAATACATTGCGTTCTTGAAACTTCGCATGTGGACTAGTAATGTGATTTGAAGTGCTTACAACCCAAAAGCAGGATTTTAATTTCTCAGGTAACTGCTTCATGTTTGGATTGTCTTTATCTTTACTTGCTATAGATATAGATGATTTTAGTTAGACATAAGCAAGAACAGAGCCTGGCATTATAAACCAAAAGTATACTAAAGTAAAGCTTTGATAGTGGATGTAGAAAAAGTGTGATTTACTTTTGATATAGCATTTGTTTTTTACTTATTGAGGAGTTGGGTCATCAATCTTGTGAAGTGCCGGGTTGAGGAGGCTAGAGAATATTTTCATTGCCTTGTGGTACAACAGCTCAGCTACAGCAGTAAGAGAGAAAGCAGCTATTCATAGCAGAAGAGATCTGGTGAAAGACTAGCTGGTTTGATATTGGAGAATATGTAGAGAGTTAAGTAACATAGGGATTTAATGTTATTGAAACGTAAACTTAAATTTAAATGAAGATGAAGCTGTTAATAAATTGCTTCCTGGACCTACATCCAAGATGTAATTGCCATTCATCCTGTGCTGGATGTTCTATAATTGTTTCTGTCATTGTTTCAAAAAATGAACTATTTTTATTGCTAAAACAGAATAAATTCAGATTCTGCTTGGTTTCGTGCAAGCACCTTTCCCCTCCACTAATTTTAACAGCTTTTCAAGCAAAAACCAATGAACCATATGAATCTAAAAATAAACAACTAAAAAAATAAATCTCCATTAAACCATCTCATCATAAAAATCCAATGCATTTCCCATATAAGAAACTGTCTTTATTTTAATGTATTAAAATAGTTATTACCCTTAGCTTTGAAATCAATTGTTAACATCACTTTTTCTATCAGTGTTGCTTTGTTAAAAAGACAAAGTGGCAGGGATATAGTTTAAAGTGTGTTCCATATAGAATATCAATATTTCAGCACTGTATTTCAGATAGTGATGTAATTTTAAAACAGCAGTCATATTTCAATTTTGCATACTTCTCTCATGGAAATATTTTTAGCAGCAGTTTCTCATGTTTATACAGCTATACCCCAGAAATTACCTACTCTAGATAGATTGGTAGACATCATACTTAATTCCTAACATCAGAAAAAGTTGAGATTTTAATGCTCCAATAATCCATGTTTCAAATGATTTACATAACTAAAGGATTGTTTTCTGCTGCCAATAAGCAGAGCAGCCAGGCATCTAATTCTAAAGAAGAAAAAGCACCTGGGCTTTTTGAAGTTTTTTGGTTTGTTGTTTTTTTTGTTTGGTTTTTTTTTTTTTTTTCAGTAAGAAATTTTAAAGTACCTGTGAGAGGAACATGGAACATAATGGGATTTATCTTTAGCTAGGCATAGGGAGTGCTTCGTGAGTCAGTGAAAAATAAAGGAACTTGCATCCAGATGGGAACATAGGGCACAGAAAACAATCACAGTGTTGGTTCTAGGTTATGGCAACAGGAAAACACACCAAATCCTCCAGGTAATCAATAAATGCCAGCAAGTGTAACTAATGATCTCAAAGGTGTAAACATCTGGAACTGGAAGCTGTAGTGTAGTTGAGGCTACCATTCTCCAGTTCAGGGAAAAATGAAGCAGCAATGGTAACAGCCAGTCACTGACTTGTCATGTCGTAAGAGATGATGCACCAGTGCCTTGACATCATCAGCTAATAGGCATTGTAATCTTGCATGTAATTTTGAAGACTGACACAAAGCACTGAGAACATTCAGTATGTCTCATTGGGAATTATCCTGAACTTTGTAAAACCTGAATGGACAGAAAGAAGGAAAGATAGGAAAAAAAAAAGTTTGGGATAAGAATCAAGGTAAAGATTCCTCCAAGTGCACATTAAATAGAAGACTGATAACAAAGGACTCTACAGAAAAGAAAAAATCAACTAAAGACTGTATGCAGAGACTGATTTCAAAGAAGAGGAATTATATAGCAGCAACAAATGGCAGTACAGATAGGATGTTGTATGTGAGACAAGCAGGACATCAGCACCCAGACAGTTAAGCAGAACCTGCAGAACTTCTCTGATTACTTTTCTTCATTTATCCGAACAAGGACCTTCTATTTTATTCCATGACTGCTTAGTTTCCTTAAAAACCTCAAGGTGAGGAGCTTTGTCAGAAGTCTTTCAGAAATCCAATTTGACTGATTTATCCACCTGTTTATTTACGGATTCAAAGAACAACAGCGATTCTGTCTAGTCCTACCTTATTTTTTAAAAAAAAAGCTGTGTTGACTTTTCTTAACTAGATCATGTTTACCAGTGCTCATCAATTCTCTTCTTTATTAAAGTTCCTGCTATTTGGTCCTTAGAGACATCAGGTTTAGAGACCTGTAGTTCCCAGCGTGACTCTTTAAAAATTGACAGCAGACCAAGACAATTTCAAGCAAGAGACACTATGCCAACCTTTATAGTTCTACAGTTGCCTCCATTCTTTTTTTTTAACTCTTGGAAAAATGCCTGGCTTGGAAAAATTTCTGGCTCCTAAGATTTATTGCTGTTAATGTTGTCATTTTTTTCCTTACCCTTTTCTACACTCTTCTCAATTTTCGAATAATGATCTAATCATTCTCTCAGAAAGAAGGGATCAAGCATTAGAATTTTCCTAGATTCCACCATGGTGAATGCAGACAGAGAACTGATTTAGTATCTGTGCAAGGTTCTGATCTTTTCTGAACCTCCTTTTTCTATGTTGATCTCCGATTAGCCCCAAATACTTGCTGCTAAGTTTTCTGTGCCTAATATGCTGTGAGAAAAGTTATTAGCTTTTATTCTTTCTGTGAATTGTTCTTCAAAGACTTATTGTGGTTTTGATTAAAGATCCTATATCATCAGTGACTTTTAATTATAAGATATAAACTTAGGAATCATTTTAAGCCGGAAAATGTAAATTAAGAACATCTAAAACTTGATTGGTCAAAATCATTAGAAGGGAAAAAACTAAAATGTAGTTTCCTGTAAAGGAGGTATTCATAAGTTATATACCATTATTTAAATAATGTAATTGCACACTGTGGACCCTCACAATTCACAGCACCTGTGAAAAAATAAAGCAACAGAAAACCTCTCATTAAACCAATACCTAGATCATGATTGTGTCTTAGGCATCCCTGGTGCATTAGTAAGGAAGACATAAGAAGGAAGAGATGGACAAAAGATATTTTCTTTAATGACAAGAAAAGCAAAATAAAAGTTGTGATTTACTGAAAATGTAAATATAAAAAACCACAAACCAAACGATGCTAAGAAATGGCTGTAGGAAAAAGATGATGAATATTAACTAACTGTTTCCCTGGCATAAATTTACAGTTCTCAGCAAATGGGGAGCAAATTCATTTATCATTGCAAAAAAAAGTTCACACAGTTAAAAACCAGATTTTTATCCATTTTCATTACACAAATCTCCAAAGTCTGATTCTGTTTTAGACATCTTATGGAGTTGTAGAAAATATTAAAATCCTACCATTTCAATTCAAGTAGTTTAAATCAGCCTGGGAATTTGCCTTCTTTAAATGCCAAACCTGCATAAAGACCTTAAAAAGAGGAGAAGGGGAAGGCAGAAAATAGAAATGAAATAATTAGAAAATAATTAACGAGTTGAAAAATTAATTCTGTACATGAAGAAACAAAGGACTTGATGTCATTTTATAAAGCCCACTGACAGAACATTGCTAGTGTATTACAGATATTTGGAAAAAAGAGGAAGTTTGCAAAGAGGGAGGGACATTCTATTTATTAAACCCTTTTATGGAACATAGGTCAATATGTTTATCACCCAAAAGAGCTGCTGACTTTGTCACAATATAGTTTCAGTAACTCTGGTATCACGGTAGAGTTAAGGGTGTATTAACAGTAGTTGTAAGTAATAATTCCTTACCCTTATATATTACATCAGTGGACTTTCAAGGGCTTTCTAGAAGGAGGTCAAGACCATTAATTCTATGGTAAAGAACAGAAAAGGTATATGCAGTTTTTGGTGAAAAATGAATAATTCTGAAGTTGTACAGTCACAGTCATTGATATTATTAAGCCAATTTTTGTCCTTGAGCTTTCAGATTTCCAACTTATTTCTAGTTAAGTGTAAACAAAACACATACACACTTCTTTTTTTTTTTTTTTTTTTTTTTTTAATTCAATAAACCATGGTCATCTCTGTCATCGAGATGCAAATCAGCCAGAGCTATGAGATGGACCTGCCTAAACCTTCTGCTAGTAATGGGAGCAAGGTCTTTCTCTAAGACCAAGAAAGCTTTAAATCCAAGTCAGATATTATTAGACTATAAAACAGAATAGTTAACTTTTAAAATAGAGAAAACTCAGAATGACTGAGTAAGAACAGAAAAACAGGTCTCATAAATCAGTCTCCTCCCACTGCTGTACCCTTAGAGGACGTGCCCTTGCTCTCGTGCTTTGCTTCAATTAACTCAGAGTCTTCCTGAAAAAGAACAGCTTCTGTGCAGTCCTCTTTGGTCCACAGGGAAACACTCCTTATCTCAGGGGTGTGACTGCACCCATTCCTCATCTTCTG
>NW_009593522.1:5015-14903 GCF_000690535.1 Cariama cristata
TCCTCAAGGAAGTCTTCCCTTTAGACTCCTTACTCCATACTGTCCACCTTCTCATCTGGAGAACCCCTGGTTACTCCCAAAGGAAAGAGCGGTCTTCCTCTTCTTCCTCCAGAGGGTTGACTGATTGAGTCCTTCTCTTCTTAGAAGAACGTGACATGTTTCATACTGAAGTTCAAACAAAGAAATAAAACACATGCCATCCATTCTTATTTTAAATAGCATTTAGATAAAAGGAAAATTTACCTAATGAAAAAAGGCACTCAGTCACAGCAAGAATACATGGGGTAGTTATCTGGTGTTTGTCAATAATTTGATACATTTCATAAGAACTGCCTTTTTTTTTTTTCTCCCCAGTGTGATTCTTATGAGGTTTTATTTGAATTACTGAGGCATTCCCGTAATGGTGTTTTCATAATCTTTTATTTTAACTTTTTAGTTAAATTACTTGCTGGCTTTCAACTTTCTGCAGCTGAGTTTGATATATACAGCTAGATAACTATATAGAGACCTACAGAGATAGATAACATTGCTTTTTCAGTCAAGATCTCAAAGAAAACTGATGATACGATATCCCACAAACCACCAGCACTGCAGATAAGGAGAAGAGAGTAATACACATTATTAAATATTTGTATCCAGAGGTAGACCAGGCTACTCTTTCAGCACATCATGCTTATAGCCTTGATCCTTGCAGGCACCCTAACTTTGACATGAACATGAAAATACAAGGCTTTATACCAAGAGAAGAATACCAGAAATTTGTCTGTTGGTTAATTGACTCTGTATAAAATTTATTTATCATGACTATCCCACAGAGCCAAAGCCAGATTATAGGACAATATCAGCATAGTTGTCGTTGGGCCGAACATGATTTTCCTTTAAAGGCAGAGTCCTCTGGATGCTCTCAAAGTTGCACTACTGTTTTACTTTAACGATTTTAACCACAGAACGAATACCCATAAAATGAGGGCAGGCAAAAGCTACAATGTAAATCAAGTTTCCTGAAGACTCGCTGAGGATGATTAAAGCAGTGCTTGCAGCTAGGCTATTTTGTCAAGACATTCCCGATACATAGCCATAACAAGTGTGAGCTATTTGCAATTATTTAGGTGCTTATATATTTTTGTTAAGGAGCTAAGGGATGCAGCAGGCTGGAGCAGTGATGGTGGGGGAAAATCCAGTGACACTAGATGTTTCACCAGTGCAAGCAGGGAATAAAAGTCGAGTGCATCACATCAGATTTAAAAGAAGAGAGAACATATGTACTGAGTGGGGGAACAGCTGGCTCTTCTCCCTCCCTTGTATGCAAGGACAAGGATCTATTATGAGGCTTTGCACCTTTAGAGTGTGCTGTGTAAGATCTGAACATTTCCTTCTGCCTTTGCACATATAAATTAGAATACTAACTCTGTGCAAAGAGAGTTGTGAATGTCTGGAAGGGGGTCAGCTGCATGTCTCACATTCACACAGTATTCATTGCACGGTCTGATTCAGCTGAGAATATTTCGTTGAGAGGTATTGGCCGCATCACACCACTCTGAGGCTCCTGTGCTACAGATGAATAGGCCCAGATTTGCGGTAGGCACTTTGCACCTGCTCTCTCTTACCCTTTCCAGCTGGTACAGGCAACACTGTTCACTGAAGTGAATGCGAATACATGCAGGAAATAAAGACCATGGAGCAAAGCACAAGAATTATGACCCTCTTAGCATTTCCCTATACCTGCTTCAAGCTCAACCTTTCTCCCTCATACTAGACCACTTCTAGAAACTAGTGAGCTGAGATCAGCGGCAGGAGTCACAGATTCATTTCACAGGTGGGAGAGAAGAAAGTGGTGTTGGTAGAGTCCCCTCCTCCCACAGACGGCTGTCACCTACCACAGGACAGCTTTGTCACAGGCTTGCCCACGCACATCAAACATCAGTGGACTCATAAGTCCACGGGAAGGTGGCAATTATTGTTGGAAGAGAGTCAGGAGCAATCTTAGGCATCTCTGGACCTTGCAATAGTGACTCCCACTTACTCCTAAGAAAGACTCCCTTAACACTTCCAAAAGGAGGTTTCATAGGGCTTGACCTGTGGGGAAAATTCCCTGCCATTCCCTGCCATTCCCTGCCTGTTGGTGAACAGATTGGTCTTGAGCATGCAGGAGATGTGAGATCAGAGTTTATAATGCTACTTTGTGCCACCCTACAGCATACTTCTAATTCTGATAATCATGTGTATTTCAAAGGGAAGCAGAGCAATACTTGCTTATCTCTCACCAGCAACCAGAGGAATCCTCACATAAGGTAAATACCAATATAAACATAATGCAAAAATTCACAATTCCATTCCCTTTTTGATGTCATTGGAGATTCTAACACATCAGATACTCAGGGATTCAACCACATGTTTATTTTTTTGTCTCCAGCAATTCTCTTTTATCAAACAAAATCTATTTCCTCAGTTTTCAGAGGTGTCTACACAGTCCTTGTTCCTTTTGTATCATGTACAAGGAGCTGCTGAGTATCCTTCAATCTGTTATTGATGCATTCACATATTTACTTACGAATCCACAGCTCCTGGCAGAACAGTTGTAGAGAACATACACCAAAATTTCCAGGACATCTTTAACAATTTCAAGTGGGCTTTTGGATTCTTTCTGTATTCATCTAAATCCAATTTTTAAACTGCCTGGGTTCTTTTTTTTATTTTTTTTTTTTTTTTCCCAGCTGAGGCAAACATCACTTCTTTAGATAATACCTCAATTATTTTTGTGCTCAATTAAATGCTAATTATTTTTGGCTTCTTACAATATTATCCAACACTCTCTTATTTCTTATTAATGTGGAATATTGTAGACCTCGTTAGTCAAGATTACATTTTATTTTAATAGTTTTAGAGACTGAGAAACAAATATGGGATTGTTTGGACACATTTCCACCTCTAAAGGAAACAAAATTTTCAGAGATATGCACATCAGAAGGGGCTTGGAGGATAGAAAAACATCCAGATTCTTGTTTTGTTCCATGGCATATTTAAACAGGCTTAGTTTTTCATATGAAAGTACTGAGAAATATATGAGAAGTAGCTGGCAAAGACAAAGCATACTTAAAAGAACTAGGATGACATGTTCTTATGAGACACTCTATGTCTTAAGCCATGTAAGCCTGTGTAACATACTATCTATGTATCAGGTTATGTCTCATGTTGTATAAATACATGTAGGTGGAAATTTCCTTGAAATTGACATTGATACAAAATATTGCCTGCTGATGGAGCAAACTACAAGACACTAAACATAGACGACTCACATCAAATATATTTGAAAATAGGTATCAGAGATGTGGCTCCAAGTCTCAAAGTATCAATCAAATTCCAGGACATACCAACAAACACTAGCAAGAAAGGTATCAGTGGAGCTTGAATACTTACACATTAAAAGGCTTAACGCTCTAGATAACGTAGGAGGAAATAAGACATACTTATTCCACTGATTTTTTAAAAAGAAAGTCAGACTCCTGCTCTTTTCTTATTCATCTGACTTGTCAACAGTTTTATGTGTAAAAAGCTGAGTTATGAATTACTTTACTTTGATTTTTATTTTCTGGTGTAAAGATTTTCTTGAATTTTCCACTGATTTACAGCATCATTATGAGCCTTGCTTTTACACTCTCACTTGAAAGCTGAAAATAATAGAAATATAATTATGTGCATTTTGAATGTTATCTCTGTTTTGTCACAAAGGAGCAAGCACTCAATACAACTATGTGGGAAGTATTTGGATGTAACCCCAGGCAACACATCTGAAAATGTCAGATGAATACATCAGTGTTTCACAGCAATATCCTGCTGTGAAGATTTCTTCATGTTTCATTTAAACAGACAGTTTTGTTGTCATATAAAATATCAGGAACATTCAGAGTCTGTGTTCTGCTTTGAACAGAGAACCTTTCTGAAGATTTGGGAAGAATTCTTATTAAAAAAGAGAGGCACACAAAAATCAGGTGACTTGGTACAGACAGATGTATGTATATGTATTTACTGTTGCTGTTGTATGTACTGTTGTACATACAGTATGTATGTATATACAGATGTATGTATATGTATTTACTGTTGCTGTTGTATGTAGTGTTGTATATACAGTACTGTTGTACTGCTGTATGTACTATTCTATATGTATGTACTGTTACTGCTGCTTTAAAATGGTTTTGTATGCAAATGGACTGCAACATGTTACTTATTAACCTACAGCTGAGAGAAAAATGGGAAAAGCCCTCAATTAAAATGTCTTAACAAAGCGGTTAAATCATACTTACCTTAAAACCTGTTAGAAATTCTATTTATTTTAATAATTCACTGTGTTTGGCTGGGATAGAGCTAATTTTCTACACAGTAGTTTGTACGGTGCTACATTTTGGATTTGTGATGAAAATGGTGTTGATAGCACAACCATGTTTTAGCTATTGCTGAGCAGAGCTTGCACAGCATCAATGTCTTTTCTGCTTCTCGCACTGCCCCACCAGTGAGTGGGCTGCTGTGGGCAAGAAGTTGGAGGTGGATACAGCTGAGACTGCCGACCCCAACTGACCAAAGGGATGTTCTGTACCATATGATATCATGCTCAGCAATCAAAGCTGAGGGAAGAAAGAGGAAGGGGGGATGTTCAGGGTTATGGCATTTGTCCTTCCAACTAACCATTAACACGTGATGGAGCCCTGCTTTCCTGGAGATGGCTGAACACTTATTTGCCCATGGGGACTACTGAATAAATTCCTTGGTTTGCTTTGCTTGCATGTGCAACTTTTGCTTTATTTATTAAACTGTTGTCCTGGTTTGTTGTCTGAGTTTGTCACCTATAACAGTGACAACTGTCCTTATCCAAACCTGTGAATTCTGTCACTTTTATCCTTCCCAATCTCTCCCCCATCCTACTGGGGGATAAGAACATTAAGGGCTGCCATTTGCCCCTTCTACTGCACAATTTTCAAACCCTGCAGGAAACCGAAGATTAATTATTGTTGTTTAAACAGAGGAAATGTGATTCCTTAGCTTCTGAGTCCTGTAAAACACTCATGTAGGGTTCGGAGTGAGGTCCCGCTACTTTGGCCAATCTGTGATTTCATATAGAAAGCTTTTAATGTTGACCTTTTCTTATTAAAATAGAACCTATGAGAGGAGGTATGACTATGTGCATATCTGCCCCTTGAAACAGAGTGAAGATTGCTACAATTTATGCAGTAGAATGAAATAATCAGTCAATCATTGTTGCAATTGTTTTATGTTCTGTAATGTCTTACACTTTGACTAGTGTCAAATGAACACTAATGAGATGTATCTAAAACAAACTAGGAGGAAGAACAAAAGAGGGGGAATAAAGAAAGGAAAATCAAAAGGCTGGGTTTAGACTTTAAAACTCATTGTTTTTCTTAGATACCCTTCAACCCTAAACACAGAAAACCTCATTGCTGATTAGCTGTTCACTGGGAACAAAATGAGCATAAGCATAGTTGATGCGAGGTCATTCAGTTCATATATAGTTGAATGAGCTTGTTTCTGGGCATTTCATGTTTCTATTAGGAGTGAGCCATTCTGATAAATCTTTCACAAACAATGTACCTTGCTAGCACAGATCATTGCCACTTTAGTTGCTTTTGTTAGCAGAGCTGACTGAAAAAAAAAAAAAAAAAGGGCTTTTGATCCATAATTAATTGGCTTTTGCTTATTACCCAGGAAGTGGAAATTCCTCTATATACAGTGAAACTGATATCAGCAAGGAAGTCCTGGAGTTTCTACACGAGGGTAGGATTCAACATTAAAATAAAGAAAAAGTGAGGCTTGCCTGCAAGGCGAGGTCCTTAGTTTTAGATGAGTTTACCCGGCATACTAAAGGCTAGAAGACATGGGAACACACATTTTCCACGAGTGCATTGGATCATCCCAATGGAACCCATAAGGACTCTGTCCTGGATACACAGAAATTTTGCTAAAGTCAAAAAGTTTCAAACAAAACATTTCAAGGCTCAAAATACATAAATTTTACAAACAAATTTTGGCATAATCTGAAAAATTCTTTCTGATCCTAATAGCTAATACTTGCAAAACATGCTTCAATCTCTGTCCCCCAAATGCCTATTCCCACTGCATAACGTGTCTTCTTTGTCAAGCTTTTTTACTTGGACTGCTTGTTGCGTGAGTCTTAAGAAGTCACCCTCTCTCTTTCTAGAGTCAACAGAGATGAGAAGAGATAAGAAAGGCAGCCAACATCCTAAATAGTGACATCTGTTCACTGTGAGATCAAACTCTTTGGATCATACTTGCCTTCAGTAGAGATCTTCTGCCACTTGGTTTCTGAACAATTTCAGGAGAAGATGATCTAGGACTTTTACAGGAAATAAAGTTTATGGAGGAGTAATGAATCAATTGTTTGTGGTGCTGCTTTAGTTACAGCCAGGCACAAGGAAGAAATCTCCCAAAAGATAGTGGGAAATGGTTTCAAAAACCTAAAAGGATAAGCGGATTGCTTGTCAGGCAATATGGACTGAACAAGGGGAGGAAGAAATCCTAAAGGCAAGACAGTAGAAAGCTAAGGTAGATTGAGAAGCCCACAAGTCAGGGAGTAATAGTTTGAACCATATTTGAAATGCAAGGGAAAACCATTGATGTGGAAAGATGTGAAGAGAAACTGGCCATGATGACAGCAATTAGATAATTTTTTGCAGTAGAGTTAGCTAAATGGGCACAATTTAATGGTGTACTTTTCTGCTGGGGAAGCAATTTGATGCTCACTGCACTACATGATGTCTTTTTTATGAGCCCGTCTCAAGGTGGGGTCCTTGCACCTTCCCTGAGTATTCAGGGCTGAATAATGCTCCCATAGTGCAGGATGGGATGAACAATGGATGTAAAGGGACTGAACAGAGACAACTCCTGTGAAGCACAGGGAGCAGCTGGACAGCTAGAACTTGGAAGGAAGGGCTTGAAAACCAGTTCGTAGAGACCTATTAGATCTGTCCAGTTTGCTAGAACTTGGGAAGTTTCTGGAAATTACTGGACTTAGGGTAGGACTAAAGGACAGTGTAAGGATAGTTTAGACAGGCAGGAGCCTTGTTTACAGACCCTCTTATTTATCTTTCAGAGGACAGATCTGTGTTTTATCTTTTTAAGAATTTTGTTGTCCTGGTCTGGGTTGTTACAAAACCTTATTTTAGCATCTAAAGCTGGATTGGATCAAAGAGCACTGGCAAAGTTCCCTCAGATCTCTGGTTGACTTGAGGTCCTTTGACAGGGAAAAGGAAAAGAAATCAGCAATACAGAGCCAAGGATAGGTGACACCAAATAACAAGTGATTCATTCTTTTGCTATGAAAAATACTAGGTAAAGGCCAAAGCTGTTGTGAGTTGCACACAGCAAGAGGGTTTCAGCCTCTTACTGTTCATGGCCATTGTGAATGGTATCTGCAACAGTTCTAGGCTCTGCTTCGGCAAAATCTGAAAATAAATAGAGAGAAAAATGATCAAAATGTCAAGATACTGAAGAAGCAGCCTGTGGGGAATGATTAAGTAAGGGAAAAGATGCAACTCTGCTATGGGGGAGATACTAAATCAGTCACAAAACTTTTGTGGAAGATTGGCATTATGGAGTGAGAAGGTTAAGTGAAAGTATTGCATGAGAAGGCAATACAGGTGTGATGATATGATAGTTTAAATTCCCACCAAACATTAAGGACAGGCAAGAGGCAGACTGACTACGGAATCCTCACACTTCTTGCTGACTGTAGATATAAACATCAGGAAATTTTTTTCCCACAGAACAGTCCTGTGTTTGCAGACAATTGAGTAAGATTTTTAAAAGGTTTTTCTACCCTCCCTTGCGGATTAAAGAGCAAGTATATTCTACCTCTAGAGTTATTTTAAAATTAGAGTAAGAATATATTAATAGCTCTAGAATACAAGGCCTTTGTCAATTCAGCCATTCTTGCATCTCAGTTTCAACATCTTTGACATAGGTATAACAGATAGCAGGCAGCAATCAAATTGCACACCTCTTTGATAGCCTTTGAAAGGAAGCAGTTGTGCTTCTAAGCAGAACTCTGTTAAGTAGCAGAGTTTGCTGGTAAATACTGTTGTGAATATATAATTGAATTGCTTTCAGTGGTTGCTGTGAAAGCAATCTATGCCTCCAGCTCATGGAATAAAATGTTATTGCAAAATAGTTTAATAAAACATGTTGCTTCACTGTGATACTTCTAACTTTTGTGTCTTCTACTGGGATTATTTTTAAAGAATGAAACTTCTTTACATTATTAGCTTTCCAGAGAAGTAGCAGCAGTAATTACAAAATCCTTCTTCAGTTTGTATGTTATTCTGATTGTACATGGTAAACCCGTTGAGAATATTTTGCTTCCTCAGGTTTTCTTTCTGCTTTTGTATCCTAATAAAGACCAAGGGTAAAATATCTGCAGCTAAACATAGTTAAATATTTCATACTGAGTTATGGAGAACTTCCCCAAATGTGCATTTTCTGAGAATTGTTTGTGCAATGCTTTCATTCTGTATACAAACATTATTATTAGACTTGGTGTATGTCTGCTTTGGAAATAGGGTTAAATCTTCACAGTCTTTATGATTTTTCTCTAGATAGATGAGAAGAGCTAAAAAATGCCTGAGGGGCTAAAATGTAAAGAGGAAAGATTACTACATTAGAACCTTTTGAAGGAGTCTAAGTATTTGGCTTTTTCATATATTTAATTGTATGTTTTATTGACTAAACCATATGTAATCCTATAATATTTTATATGAAAACATTTTTGTGTATCCTATGTTTCTGCTAGAATCTTAAACTATTCATCTTGTACAATGTTTAGTAACAATTTATTCTATTTTACTAAAGACATCAGTAATAACATCTGATACCCGGCTAAGACAACCCAGTTTTTGAGTAGTTTCAAATAATTATTGTAATAAATCTTCGTATATGTGAAATTTGAAACACTGTGAGGGCACTCCAGGGCAGTCTTTTATTGTGTGGCAGAAAGTATTGACTGGTTACAGAAACTTCTGAAATTATTTAAGCCTTTATCAGAGATGTTACACACTGGTTTGGGAATTGTATTCATCTGAAATTGTGATTGCATTGATATGTCACATTTACATTATCATTTTCACTGTCATGAAGTTTTTCCACAGAGCAATTGCTCTTGTATATGTTAATTTACTAGAAGTGATATTAAGTGCCCTGATTAACTTCATTGACTTAATGTAATCCAATAACTGTCAGTGCTTATATTGCACTGCTAAAAACAACCTTCAGATCTAAATTGTTGGTACCATCAATCTACAATTCAAAATCCATGGCACATGAAGCTGGTGTGGCAAAGCCTGGAAACCAATACTCGGGAAGGTTGGAATGGGGCAGATAATAAAATGAATAATTTTGAGGTCTAGGTTTAAAGAATCCATGTGAAATTCAGTAGCACAATGATCAATTAGTTTATTTAGCACAGCACAATGAAGAATGAGTAAACATTTTGTACCAAATAGATTCCCCAATTATTAAAAGTATTGAACAAAGGATATAAAGTAAGTAGGAACAAATGTAGTTTGGAAATTAGAAGGTTACTCTGAGATATTCCTATTACTTTTATGAACAGATATTTTTAATGTAGTTGCCTGTGAAAAGAAAAGAAGCAATCCAGGAGTCCTCTTCCTGGATGTATTTATTTCTGAAAGAAACAAGCATTATGTACTTTACAGACAAGAGCCACAATTCTTCCTCTGTAAATACTGCTATCAAGCATTCTGCAATATGCTGTTTAAAATCTTCCAAATTTTTCTTCTGTGTGTACCAAGCAAAACTCCTGTCCATCAGCTTACCTCCTCCCTGATCTCTGAACTCCAATATCTA
>NW_009593523.1:0-8619 GCF_000690535.1 Cariama cristata
AATGCGCAATCGCAGCTCAGAAGGCCAACAACATCCTAGGCTGCATCAGAAGTGTGGCCAGCAGGTCGAGGGAGGTAATTCTGCCCCTCTACTCCGCTCTGGTAAGACCCTACCTGGAGTATTGCATCCAACTCTGGAGCCCTCAGCACGGGAAAGACATGGACCTGTTGGAGAAGATCCAGAGGAGGGCAACGAAAATGGAGCACCTCTCCTATGAAGACAGGCTGAGAGAGTTGGGGTTATTCAGCCTGGAGAAGAGGAGGTTTCGAGGTGACCTCATTGCAGCCTTCCAATACCTGTAGGGGGCCTATATGAGAGATGGGGACAGACTTTTTAGCAGAGTCTGTGACAGAACAAGGGGTACTGGTTTTAAACTGAAAGAGGGTAGATTTATACTAGACATAAGGAAAAAATTTTTTACAATGAGGGTGGTGAAGCACTGGAACAGGTTGCCCAGAGAGGTGGTGGAAGCCCCATCCCTGGAGGCATTCAAGGTCAGGCTGGACGGGGCTCTGAGCAACCTTATCTAGTTGGAGATGTCCCTGCTCACGGCAGGGGGGTTGGACTAGATGACCTCTAAAGGTCCCTTCCAGCCCAAATGATTCTATGATTCTATGATTCTATGATTGACTATAAGCATTCTCTAGCAAAAATGCATCTCAGAACTTGATAAGAAGATAAGGATTTCTCTGTTAACATTGAAGAAACACCAAATATTTGCAGATTTGACTACAGTAAGTATCCAGAAATCTTGCATATATTAAGAAATTACCCTAAAAATTAAAAAATTCATACGTTTCCATGAAACAAGCAATGTCTTTTAGGATCAAGTCAAACGAAGTACAAAATCTACTGGAGAAAACTAGAAATAAAACAACAGAAGTTCAGCTGGAGAAGTGATATGTTTTCTTGATTTTTTTCTGTTTCAGGATGTAGTTAAGTATAATCACATCATGAATGTGTATTAAACTCCTTGAACGACCTCCCTGAAAATGCCTGAAATAAAATATTGGCAATAAGCTTCCAAATTCAGTTTGAAAAGGAAAGGAATAGTATGGGAAGCTGTCTCCATCAATAATTTATGGTCAATAAGATTTTTCATAATTTAATGGGAGGATAAAAATGTCTTCAAATGCTTCAAGGTGTCTCATACTTATGAGGCATCAATTCTGTTATTACGTAAAAAATATAGCAATATTCTGACCTCTTTGACCCAGGATCAGAGTAAGGCCAGGAAGTTAGCAGGATTCGATTGAACATAAGAGTTTCTTGTTGTTTCACAGATGTGGAACTATAACATAATCTATATCAAATTCTATCACAATGAAACCCACAAAAAACTCAATATATCCATTTTAAAAATAAAAATCAGGCTTTGCTTCAACTGTTGGGAGTAACTATAGACAACTAATACCTTTAGAGTTTAAGTTCTTTGCAAAACTGGAAAAAATTTTGGTTTTTTCTTTTTGGTAAACCAATGAGCTGTGGAATAATAAACTTTAAACAACAGCATAAATTTAATGTGTCGGGATAATACATAGAATATAATTGCCAGAAATGTCTAACTAGTGTCTCTGAATCAAAGTTTCAGTATAATCATGACAGCTGATTTTTTCAATTACCAAACACATTATCTATGAAACTTGTCCTGAAAATAGTTTACTTCATTAAAGAGAAAAACACACACAAATTCTTTTCTTCCTTTCCCTCTAGTTAAAAAAAAACAAAAAAAAACAAAAAAAAACAAAAAACCAAACTATAATTCAATTAACTATTGTAGATGGCACCAGAAGAGAAGGATTTAAAGTAGTATACCATCTGTGCTGTTACCTATACACAGCACTAAAGATAGAATTTTATTTCAAGTAAAACTTTCAATTGCTCTGCTTTCATGGGATTGTTTATGTTACACTTTTCTGTCTATACAACACGTGCAATTCCCATTGATGCAAATGGAAAAAGATGCATGTTAGAGGTGATATAACAACATGTATTTCATGTTCTTTCTTTTTTGGAGGCTTCAGTCTTACTCTAGTCGCTCTTAGCATCTTTCTTGTACTCATCTTTAAACTTCACTGTCAAATTTTGCAAAATTTACTTATATGTAGAAAAGATGCTACATTCTTCATTTTAAAAGCATTCTGATTCTACATTTTTATCTTCAGCACATATTTCCAATAGACATATAATAAAATATTTTTGTAACAAGGCAAATATAAGCACGGTATTTTTCAGTACAAGGTAATAAGTTTTTTTTAGAACTCTGTCAGGTCTGTCTTCTCTTGCTGGTCATCAATGGTAACAGCAACATCTTGACAGGTGTAAGAGTACCTCCACTGGAGATACCACCTCCTGAAGTGTCTTTACTGTGGCCAGAGGTCCTCTGCTTTTGAAATTTCACTGCCTGTATGAGAAAAATTACTAAGTTTTCTGTTACAGCCTGGAAGAAGGAGTGTTTAGTATCACTAGAATTCACATGCACGCATCCACCAGTAACCAGAAGGTACTTCATGTTTGGAAGAAAAAACAAAATAGTAATACCTACAGAATGACAGATTCATCCAGTATCTACCTTCTGTTACGTTCAACAAGAGAGAAATAATGCAAAGAATGGTGATGATACTCAAAACCAGTATGATGAAATGACAATACTATGAAATTTAACTCCTCTGATAATTACACAGCCATGAGTTTTAAAGGATTTATTGTCCTAAGATAACTTGAAATTGAGTTCCTTTCACCTGCATCTAGTCACCCAAAGGTGGCATTTAATTTAAGTTAATTATCTAGGCACCTGCATTAGTTAACAGAAAGAAATGAGCACCCCTAAAGGATCACTTATGCATCTGAAGATGGATTACCTATCAGAAACGCTTATTAGAAAGCCTGAGCTAGAAACTTTGACTGACAGCTAGTCACTCTCCTAATTGCTACAGTTTTTCCACAGAACCTCAGAGTGGGATGTATTTTACACACCTTCAAATACCTAAAAGTTAGATGCTTATTTTAACCTTTCAATTCAAGTGCCCTGGACAGCCACTGGTCAGTGTCAAGCAGGATGAATTGCCTTGGAAGAGGTATCGTCTCTTGAACTCTTAGGGTGGGATGACTTAGTCTCTGAAAGTATTCTTTTCCATTCACTATAGACAGATCCTAAATGGTTTTCTTACACTAGACATCTATTTGTTCATCTATTTGTGTATTTTTAAGAGTGTCATACTAGTTTCTTCAACTGAAATAAAGTAAAAAAGTACTTATTAATAGAGGTGCTAATTCTTAGAATCTTCAACCCTTCTGGTTCCAGTTTTTCAACAAGAGGGTTTCAACTTCTGGTGCCATTCCAAGTTCTCCTGAAAATACAGTTTAGTCTTGTATTATAGTAAGTCATTCGGCTGAGTTTGCTACACATGTTAAAATTCTGGAATCCAAACTAAATCTTTTATAATTATTTAAATATTCTTCTAAAACATGTAACTACAGTGACCATAAGTAATTTCAACAATATTTCTCTGCGTATTTCAGTGAGTGGTCCAGATAAAGTTGAGACAATTTTTTTTCCTCCTCATTTCCTTCATTAGCTAGATCAGTGAATACAACTGTTAGTCCCCTGTAGCTAAATAGGTGACCATCAATGTATGCTTTATTTGCCCAGGATATCAGAAAAAAAATCATCTGCTGCACATAAATAAAAATACAGAATTTGCCAGTATATGCCTTTTTCCTTTCTTAACATTTTCCTAGAGAATGAACATTTGATTCTATTGCTAGACTAGGCTAGACTAAACTGCACTACACTGCACTACACTGCACTACACTGTACTACACTATACACTAGTATAAGCTGATAGTACTGATGTACAAAATACTACTTATTAGCATGGAAGCTTTCCCTTATGCTTGCATGGATTCCCAGACTTGTTAAAGCACACTTATTCAAAAAAGATCACATCTTTACATTAAGTTTAAGTATTTACAGAAATCCTTATTTATTTTCATGCTTCAGCAGCAAGACTTCAAACTTATGTTTCCTACTTGTTAGAAAAGAGCCAAACGACCTAGTTATTACCCTGGGCAAAGGGTACTTTTCCTTTCTGAAGCGGTATAACTGTGTGGAAAGGGCTAGATTCAGAAGGCTTAAATTTGTTTAAATATGTAATACCAGTGTTTCTACTGGATGTACACGCCTTCGTAACAGCAGAAAACAGTAGGCGTTCAGTGTGAATGAGGAAGACTATACCGAAGCAATCATTTTTTTCTAGGACTGGATTATGTCCATTTTGGACACTGCCATATAAGAAGGAATAGTCTTAAATATGATTGTTAAAGAAAAGGTTCTGACTCTTGAATAAACGGGGAGGTGTTGGGTGTCTCCGTGGGCAGCATCCCTGCCCAGGATTCTTTGCACCTGACTCTGCAGACTAGATGAATGAAGACTGTAGGTACCTAAAAATCACACAATGCACCATTTAATACACAGTTAAGTTCTTATCAGGATGTAGCTTTTAAGGACTAACTGCCAAATGGGAAAGAATTTCAGTACTGAAAGGGCTTTTACGGAGTACCATGTATCAGAGTTATTTCTTTATATTATATGCCAGAGGAAAACAGGGAAACAGTAGTACTTTACAACAGCGTAAGAACAGAAGTTTTAAAAACAGATTTGCTAAGTATTTCAGTGAGTGGAAAGCATGAAGGAAAAGAATAAGAGTTTAATTCAAAATGTATTTAAATGGAAAGAAAAGTGTTGCTACAGGCCTATAAAAATTTTCTTGTGCATGGTACTAAAGGTGATGTTAGCTGACACACCAGCACTCTGAGTTAACTACTAAAGGCATATGTTAAACTCATCATTGAGAGAGAGATTGACTTTTTGTTGTAAAAGCTGAACAACTGTATTTTAATGGGGGATTTAGGGGGAAAAAGGGTGTTAAAGGTTATCAGTAAACATAAGTTAGAGAAGGAAGAAATTATTTTCATTTTCTGACATACAATGGAGCAGTTTTTTAAAATAGTTTCTTTTGAATTAGTCCTTGTAGTCTAATGTAGATAGTCCTTAATTATTGTGTCTCACTGTTTCCTCAGAATCACTGTGTTCATTTTGGTAATACTGGAAAGGAAAATAAAACGGTTAAATGATCAGATAACTCCTCAATACTTTTTGGTCTCACACTTTTATTTCCATTTGGTATTAGCAACATTGCATAGGGTCTTTTTTTTGATAACAAAGGACAAAATCAGTCAACAAATAATTTCAATGTAATTTTTTTTACCCTCTTCTGTCTTAGCAAGGCCATTATTCCTGACACACAAGATCTCATTTCCCAGCAGTTGATATTTCTATATTATACTTGCAATATTTCGTTACTGGTTTTCTATGTAATGCAATTTTAACATTAGAAAAGATTAATCCCGAGAAATAGCTAATAGAAGTCCCTACTTTGCATTAGCCCATATCAGGAATGAGCTAGGCATTAGTACTTCTTTTGGAATGAGGTTCTATATTTTAAAGAGTAAGCTCATAACAATATCTCATTATAAGTTGGAGGAAACTGTTTGATTAACAACAGTTCCATATTTGCAAGATATTCTGTTTTTCTTTAATAATTTCCAGTATTCTGGATAATGCTGTTCTCAATATTCCCAAGGATTTTGTTTATTTAAAGGAGGGGAAGAAATAATGGTGCAAAGATTAACATTTACATTCCTTCTTTCTTAACAAAATACCATGCATACAGAAGCCAATTCTAAATATTTATGTTCTTATTCACATGTATGGTTTCAATTTCCAATAAATTTCACATTCTTATTAAAGTTCTGTGTTTACAACTTCTGCTTAATGATACAAGCATTGATTTCCCATTATCTATGGATTAAATTTATATAGTGTCCCTTATACATGGCATAGAATGTCAAAAAAATTTCCAACATAGAACAAACTTTATAAAATAGGTCTAATGAGGAGACCTTAAATACCCCTTGGAGTAAAGATACAGTGGAAAGAGATAACATATGAAAAAAATTCAAATTTGTGTAAGTTAGAGAGAGAGGTGTGATTGGCAACAGAAATATTTGCATTATGACAGGTACCAAAAATCAATTCATTGTTCCTGAGATCTTAAAAATAAAGTTCTTCAGACAGTATTTAAGATTCATAAATGTAGTAGTGCTGTGGGATAACACTGGTTGGCAGCTAAGCTCTCAGGGAGACAGGGGAGAGAATAAGAAAAGCAAAAGCAAGAAAACTTATGAAGAATATTAACCCCATCCCAATCAGACTTAGAAATCATATCTTTGACAACAATTCATGCCAGTGTCAACAAAGCTTAATATAAGAAAACTAAAATTATTAGAATCATAATCTTGTGATTAAATAGTAAATCAGTGGGTGCCAGAACTAACTGGGTCTGGTTTTTCATGTATTTTGTCTGGTTGTTCAAAATATTGAAGCAGTTCTGCAGTTGAGCATTTTGGATGGGAGAGTGGTGATGTCTGGTGTGGGTAGATTCACTGATGTCTAATACCATGAGAGATCATGTTAAATTATTTTCAGCAGTTATAATACTTCTACCTTCTTTTTTTTTCTACTTAGCTACATACTTGCATCCCACTTGTAAGAACATAAACTTCTTTAAAATTTTTACCCTTCTGTGAAATTTGCTTCATGATGGTCAGTAAATTAAATAACTACTAGGGACCTGTGAGCTCATACTTACAGGGAGCATGATCTTAGAAACTTCACTTCTTCTATGGAAGCAGGCTGATGCCTTCCACACTGAAAGATTAAAATGTATTCAGTATTAAAAGAAACTCTAAACTTAGAAAGGAATAATCAGCTGTATCCAGTGCTTTAATGAGTGACAAGTTGCATAATGCTCAGCACTGTCATACTATCATCCAAAAAAAAAAAAAAAAAGAGATTATAGTGCAATGAATGAATAAGAGTATTGTTTGTCAGTTACAAGAAGGAGTTCTCCTCTGTCTAATGTTGTAAGACTCAAGGAGTACTCGATCCCATTTTGGTCATCACATTTTGGGAAATAGTCAAAGGATCTTTGCATAGGAGTTAGCAGGGTTCATTGAAAGACGTTTAAACTAGATTTGAAGGGGGAAAGGGATGAAACTACACTTGCCCAAGATAAGCCTGGGGGTGGCATGTCAATGTTTGTGGGATGGTGTGCTAACAAGGTCCTTGGGTCTGCTGCCTCAGTGGAGGTATGGGATGGAAAGCCATGCGGCAGCAAAGGCACAAAGGTCATTGATGGGTTAGATACCATGGAAGTGCCTGAGAATGGTCACGTAGGAATTAGGACTTCTTCCTCCAAAAAGGTGACAGGATCAATAGTCCAATTGAACTGCATCTACACCAATGCACTCAGCATGGGCAATAAACAGGAGGAGCTGGAAGACATTGCGCAGCAGGAAAACTATGACATAGTTGCCATCACAGAAACATGGTGGGATGATTCGCACAACTGGAGTCCTCCAAAGCACGGTTATAAACTCTTCAGAAGGAGTAGGCAGGCAAGAAAAGGCGATGGGGTGGCCCTGTATTTATGATAGGGTTGAATGTTTATGGGTAAGAATCAAGGGAGACATCATGATGGGAGTTTGCTATAGAGCACCCAACCAGGATGAAGAGGTAGATCAAATAAAGAGCTGGGAGAAGTCTCACAACTGCTAGCCCTTGTTCTCATGAGGGACTTCAACCTACAAGATATCTGCTGGAAATACAACACAGCAGGGAGGAAACAGTCTAGGAGGTTCCTGGAGTGTGTGGAAGATACCTTCCTGACACAGCTGGAGAGTGACCAAGGAGGGAAGGTGCCCTGCTGGACCTGCTGTTTGTGAACAGAGAAGGACTTGTGGGTGATGTGACCGTTGGAGGCCATCTTGGGCATAGTGATCATAAAATGACAGAGCTCTCAGTCCTTGGAGAAGTAAGAAGGGAGGGTCAGCAGAACTGCTACCTTGGACTTCTGGAGGGCAGACTTTGGCCTCTTCAGGAGCCTGGTTGACAGAGTCCCTTGGGAGGCAGTCCTGTAGGGGAAAGGGGTCCAGGAAGGCTGGACATTCTTCAAGAAAAAAATCTTAAAGGCACAGGAGCAGGCCGTCCCCACGTGCTGAAAGATGAGACTGCGGGGAAGAAGACCAACCTGGCTGAACAGAGAGCTTTGGTTGGAACTCAGGATAAAAAAAAAAGGGAGTTTATGACATTTGGAAGAAGGAGAAGGCACCTCAGGAGGACTACAAGGATGTTGTGAGGCTACGCAGGGAGGAAATCAGAAGGGCCAAAGCCCAGTTAGAATTTAATCTCGCTAGTGCTGTAAAAGACAATAAAAAATGTTTCTATAAATACATTAGTACCAAAAGGAAGGCTAAGGAGAATCTCTATCCTTTATTGGATGCAGGGGGAAACATAGTGACAAAGGATGAGGAAAAGGATGAGGTACTTCATGCTTTCTTTGCCCCAGTCTTTAGTAGCAAGACCAGTTCTCTGGGTACTCAGCCCCCTGAGCTGGAAGACAGGAATGGGGAGCAGAATGAAGCCCCCATAATCCAAGAGGAAATGGTCAGCGACCTGTTACACCGTTTGGACACACACAAGTCTATGGGGCCAGA
>NW_009593524.1:0-675 GCF_000690535.1 Cariama cristata
TCAGCATTAGCTGTGGGTCAGCGTTAGCTGTGGGGCAGGGCTAGCTGTGGGGCAAGGCTAGCTGTGGGGCAGCTTTAGCTGTGGGTCAGCGTTAACTGTGGGTCAGTATTAGCTGCGGGTCAGTGTCAGTTATGGGGCAGGGCTAGCTGTGGGGCAGAAGTGGCTGTGGGTTGGATTTATCTGTGGAGCTGGGGAGAGCCGTGGGTCAGGGTAGCTGTGGGTTGGGAATAGCTGTGGGGCTGGGTTAGCTGTGGGTCACAGTTAGCTGTGGGGCAGGGGTAGCTGTGGGGCAGGAATAGCTGTGGGGCTGATTTAGCTGTGGGTCACAGTTAGCTGTGGGGCAGGGGTAGCTGTGGGGCAGGAATAGCTGTGGGGCTGATTTAGCTGTGGGTCACAGTTAGCTGTGGGGCAGGGGTAGCTGTGGGGCAGGAATAGCTGTGGGGCTGATTTAGCTGTGGGTCACAGTTAGCTGGGGGGTCAGGGACAGCTGTGGGTCAGGGATGGCTGTGGGTCCAAGTTCACTGTGGGGCTGGGATGGTTGTGGGGCCCGGTTCTCTGTGGGTAGGTGATAGCTGTGGGGCAGGGATAACCGTGGGGCAAGGATTGCTGTGGGTCAGGGTTATCTGTGGGGCAGAGGCATCCATGGGTTTGGGGATATCTGTGGGGCTGGAGACC
>NW_009593524.1:913-1485 GCF_000690535.1 Cariama cristata
CGCCCCGTGCGGGGGGGCCCCCGCCCCCCCCGTGACCGTGGCTTGTTTGGTCAGCGGCTACTTCCCCCAACCCGTCGTCGTCACTTGGGGCGGGGCCAACGCTGATGTCATCACTTACCCACCCCTTCGGGATTCCGTCACTGGTTTTTACCGTCTGACGGCTCAACTCCGCCTGCCCCACGGCGACGCCCGCCAGACCCACACCTGCCACGTCACCCATCCCCCCACCAGCACCAGCCTCACCAAGGAGGTCAAAGGTAAAGGGGGGGGTGGGGGAGGGGTCCTCAAAACTCATTGGTCCATGGAAGCTCCTCCCCTTTCTCCATGACCTGTCCAATGGGGTGGGATGTTCTCGAAGTTCATTGGCCCACAGAAGCTCCTCCCCTTTCTCCATGACTTATGGAAGGAGGTGGGAGGTCCTAAACACTCATTGGCTCATGGAAGCCCCACCCTTTTCTCCATGACCCATACAATGAGGTTGATGGTCCTCAAAGCCCATTGGCTCACAGAAGCCCCTCCCCTTTCTCCATAGCCCATCCAATGGGCCTGAGATGTTCTCCAAACCCCTCGCC
>NW_009593525.1:0-6267 GCF_000690535.1 Cariama cristata
CCCCCGGTAACAACAGCAGCTGTAACCGGTTCCTCAGCATCTACCTCAAACACCCACCCCGGCCCGCTCGCCGCTGGTAGACAGGGGAAGAAACGGGGCGTCCCCCAAGGAGAGTTACCCTAACCCCGGGTCACCTCTGGAGAGAGGGAGAGACAGAGATTGCCTCAGCAAACAGGTTTTTTTGGGTGGTGGGTTGTGGGGTTTTTTCTAAATAAAGGACCTGTGAAAACAAAGATGTGGGCAAACAAATTTTATTTAAGGGCATACTGCTCTCAACAAATATTTGGACACGCAGAGTTCAGGGAGGGAAAGCCAAGTAAACATGAAGGTATGCTTCATAATTAGCGCAGGCTCGCGTAACTGTTACACAGTCTGCCCACACAGGGCTCCGGAGGGACCGTTACTTCACGTAAGAAGCAGAGACAAACATTTTTCACAAGTGGCAATGTACTTTTGGGGATATGACTTCTTAATTTAGGTCCCCTTTAAAAAAAAAAAATGAGTTTGTTGAATGTGTGTGTCAATACCAGGAACAAACAGCTGTTCTGTTCATAGCCCGACAACTAGATAAACCCTTAGGTCACAAAAATCTGGCTTATCCCAGTCCCACCAACCTCCTTGTGGTCCCAGAACTGGTTAAATCAAGTTGTTGACAAGTGCCTCTTTAGGCTGTAATCTAACCTTGTATCAGCCTGTCAGCTGTGCTGAGAAGCATATCCTGAACAGAAACGAAGGAAATACATGCTCAGTATCTGCTAAGGGTTTAATTAGTTCTTGTTAATTGGAGGTAGGCTTGTTTCATTTGTTAGACCCGAGTGTTGAAAAAATTGTTTCCTACTTTGAAAACTGAAAAGTTGGAGATCAGAAAAGCGCTAATTGCAGTATGAGTGAAATAGTCACTGGGCTGTACTGCATTTAAGTTCCAGTAAGAACCACTACTGAAAGCTGTTGCCTTGATCTTACTTGTTTGAAATCAAAGATTGGTAGTAGTGAACAGAGAGTACCACTGGTGCCAGTGCAGTGTTTGGTCCTTATAAAAAACAGGAGCTCATCCCTCTCTAAAGTGGGAGGGGAGCAGAGTACACTACCAAGCACTGAACAAGAGGCTGGCTGCTGTCATGCATTTAATATTTAGCCAGTCAAGAGTGTTCACTCTGAAAGTAGCTGTTGTGACCTGAGAAAGTGTCGATTTATTCTTAAGTTTTCAGAGAATTAAGGTCCTTCTGCCATGCTGCAGTGATGCTGAGCAGAGTTACTGCTAATGGTCTTGGGGCTACCTGCTTTATTTCAACCCCGAGGTGGCCCTCTGAGCTTCACCACTCTGTTCCAGTTTCCTCCCCAAGACTGAAGCCAACAGCCCTCTGGTCTCGAGCCTCAGGGCATCCAGGATTTTCACAACTTTTTCACCCAGGAAAACAAACAGCTGAGACATGTAGATAATCAGAGAGGACAGCAGCAGTTGAATCCTCAGGACATTAGAGATCTGGAACTTTGTCTGCCAGTTGCTCCAGATGAGAGAAGAAAGCATGGTGCGCAACAGCTAGTGAAGAAAAGGAGGAATAGAATTGTCATGGCAATGATGTTTTCAGAAAAGGTTCAGTTCTCAGTAGGATATAAATGATTTGAGACCACAACAGCTTATTCCATTCCTTTATTCACCCAACACAACTAGCAAGCCTTTCAGTATGAGTATTATATCCTACAAGAAACAAGTTTATACCTCAGTTCTTCAGACTGTTCTGTTCAAATCAATACTTGTACATGTGAAGAGCTTCTAGAGAGCCAAATGGCAGACAAGTCTAAGCTCATTCTTAGCATTGCTTCTCTGGCCTTTAAACAACAATGGGGAAAAAAAAACCCTGTTACTACACTCCCTTGGTGGTGTTAATAATGTCAAAGCGACTTTGAATTGAGATATTACTGGTTCCATGCTAAAGCTCAGCTTCAGGGGGTGCTATTCAAACAACTGCAGCACTTTAAGATGGTACCAGTCCTTAGCTATTCTAGTCTAACAAAGGTTACCTCTCCAGCAAAACTGGTGGAAATAAATGTGAGTACCTCAGTTGCTGCAATTCAAAAATCCCAGTAATGTAAGTAAGTAGACAGGACTGTGAATAGTGACAGGGGAGGCATAGACCAGCTTTCCCTTCTGAGCCCCTTCTGCAAAGGAACATACAGTCAAGGCACAGGGAACACACAAAATACTAAGCTCTTCCACTGCTTCAAATGTATCATTTGGGATTTGTATAAAACCTTAGAGGATTGGGACCACTGCGTTTGTAAAGAGACTTCTAGCTTCAGCTTTTATTGAGCAAGTGAAGCATGTCTAATTTTTAGTCACATATTCCACTATAAGAAATCTGAAGCAGTTTTTAAAAATACACATCAGCCATACATACCAGGAGATGTCTATATACAGTTGAGTTAAACTTCTTATCTTAGAGGAATAGGTAGCAATTTTCACTGCTTCAAATACAATTCTCAAGGACTTTTAAAATACATATTCATACTTTTAAATATACACACACATATATTTATACAGTACACACATATGATAGTTATTCTGTACAATTTTGTTACCTTTACCTTGTCTACAAGAAGAGTCATCCCAAATAGGGAAGACAAAAAAAAAAAAATAAATCTCGTTAGTCATTAACCAAGCAGAAACCAATCTTGTAGCTTTCTCTTACCCAAGAGGCTGGGGAGTCAGACAGTGGTAAAAAAAAAAAAAATCAGAGCAAAGGCACAAAAACAGTAGATATGCAAAGAGATAGTCTGCTCACACTACTCACCATCATGATGTTACAGAAAATGCTTTTCTCAGTGGGGGAATATCTTATCTTCCGGCTCTGGAACCAGCTGTCAGAGATCACAGCAAAAAGACTTTGCTTTTGGCTTTTTGGATTTGAACTCACATAAGCAAGCTTGGGCCTGAGCTTTCCTGCAGATCCACTGGATTGCATCTCCTCTTGCATCTCTGTACTGGATGTGTCATTCTGGTTTTCTTCTTCTGTTGGTTCATCCTCAAATTTAGATTCAGAATCAGATTCATCAGAAGATTGTTTCTTTATTTCTTCTGCACTGGGCATCTGTGCTAGAAATGAGTTTAAAAAGAATATGTAAAATACCTGTACATGACTTTTTCCTCCCTAGCTGCAAGCCTTACATGTTCCATCCAGCAGCTGGGCAAGGTTCTTCTGAACCTTTTTCAGCTGAAATAAAGGATTTCTAAACCCAATGAGGCAATAAGAAGCCTGTACAAGTGTTTGATTTTAACCAATTAGCTCTTAATCAGCAACTATATTAAAGGAGGAGCTGAAACACACACCACTTTTTACTTGTGCCTGTTGCAAACTAGCATAAAATAAGTGGATATGACTGAATTAGTTAGGAAGTTATTAAAGAGTATTGTTTTATTTTCCTCTCTTAAGAGTGATTGAGAACTCTTCAATGTTCTAATCTTGTAAACACATTAGTATGTAAAAAAATTAGTAATGTGACTAGTCTTATTGATTAAAAGGGAATTTAGAGCATTTGTGGAAATTGTTAGACACTGGCACTAATAACAGTCACTATAGAGCCAGAAACTGTGAGGGTAAATGTAGTAAGCATAACCTGAAAATCTCATTCAAACCATCAAGAGATTCCAAAGTTACTCTGTCCAGGCAAAAAACTGACACTCAATTTAAGCATATGTGGCACAGCTACCCTTTACCTATGCAAAATAGATATTTTATTCTGCTTTCCAGACATCAGCAGTAAGCTATGCCTGTGCTGCTCAGGGTAGCTTGTACAATTGTCACAGCCTCTTATAACCTGCACTTTTTAATTTCTGTCCTTGGTTACCCACAAGAGTGCACTTAAGTGTGGAGGGAAGATGCTTTACTACTGAAGCAAGCAGAGGCTGTTATGAGCATCAGCTGTGTGCTAAGGCTGCAAAATGGGAGCTGAAAAGAAAAAAATCACTGTGCAGACACACGCAGGACAGGAAAGGAGGGAGGAGCACAAGCTTTTGCTGTGGTGAGTACCTCTTGTTCCTCTGCTGTCTGTGGGTATTGTCTCATTGTCACTATTCCTATGGGATCTATTATAGGACTTGCTACCACAATATTAAGTAAGAAGAGAGGGCACTAAATAGAAGTAAAAGCTTGCTGAAGTAAAGTTTTGTTCTTATTCTCCTTCCTACAGTTGTTCTGCAAAGCTTTTGAACTTATGATTGATTCCTCAGCCGGGATTGCTTATGCTCCAGCATTAGAGCAAACTAGCAAGGCTTTATCCTCATGAGTACATCAACAAGCCTATTATTAGCCTAAGCCAAAGCCTGTTATCAGTTAGTGACATGCTAGAAATAAGAATCAGTGATGGACTGGAAAGAGAAGCAAAATACACAAATAAATGAAAATGCATGTCCTGCTCCCTTCAAAAATTTTCTGTCAGCCTCAGCATTGATAAAAGAATCCATTAACAGATCCCCCAGTAACACCCCCAAAAGAAGAGAAGTGTAAGAGAACTATAATGCCATAGTTTGAAAGTGTACAAAATTAGAGGGTTAGGTTTGCTTTCTTGGAGATTTTTTTTCTAGAAATTTGCAAAAATTACTTGTCTTTTGCCTTTCTTAAACTGTTAGCTCTGAGAAAAAGGGAGAGGATGAGGAAGAAGAGCAACAGCAGCTTGTCGTCTTATAAGTATTTTTAACAGAAAAGCATAACAATTTGAGTTTGGTTTTCCATATGCTACCAAGAGTACTAAAAACACCTTTAGTTTCCTTCTGTGACAAGTGGCATTAGCCTAAAAATAGCTAGCAGAGTGCTTTAAAGATGAAGCTAATAGATAAAGCCCTTATGCAGGAGCATTTTAACAGATCAACTGCAGAACTTACCTTCATTAAGCAGAAGCTGTAGCCAGATCATCATTATGATCAACAGCATTACAAATGGCAAACAAAACCAGAAGAAAAGAAGAGGAAAGGTCAGATCATTCACCAAAGGAACCAGAGGATACTTCATTGCTTGCTTCAGGTTACACTAAGTTTATGCTGGCTTGCCTGCTCTGCTTTGCTAACAATCTTGTGATAACTCTCATTGCATCACTGTGTTAATCACAAGAAGACAGCTGATATACTCAGCATGGTTAGCAAAAGGGACAGCCCTGTGCTACACGAGGAGGGAGTAATAAGGATTAAATGTGGGATAAGGACAACTGAGAAAACATCTATCCATCCTTCAGCTGCTATTTAAAGGATGAATACAAGTCAGGAAGCTTTCAAGGCTACCAATAGTTAAAGGTATGTTTACGTCTCCAGATACAGGAGAGAGAACCAAGCACTTCAGCTACTTTGAAACTGGGTAGCCAAGGTTGCTTTTGAGAAATTGATAAAACATAATCGACCCTGCAGAGACGTGTAGAGGATGACTAGCTAAAAAATACTTCTCCCAGGCTTTCTTATTCAACATGGAGTACAAATATGGCCCATGTTAAGATGGACTCTACTTTTAGCCTACTCTCTCTGTTTCCATCTATTAGTTAATCCATTAGGAAAATAAACCTTTGTATTTTAATTGCCTTTCTATCTCCTTTCCCTCCAAGAAAGGCAAGCCAGCATGTTTCATAGGATATGTGTCTATAAATGTATTGCTTGACAGTAAAGGAGTTCAGTAGTGATCAAAGTAGGAACAGATACGTGACTTTGGTAACTTGATATCCATCACGCTGTGTGTTTCTTCTTCAATAAAAGAAAATCATTATGTATTGCTTACCTCACAGGGGGTTGTTTGGCTAAATTAATTGTTTGTGTAGCTCTCAGCTGCTCTCTTCTAAGGTTTACTATGTAAATGCACATTATGAATGATTGCATGCATTTAACGTTCTTGCTTGTGTGCATGTGTTTTTATGTAGTAACAGCCCCTTGAAATGAGCCTTTTAATCCCAAGATCTAAATGAACTTTGTAAATTCTTATTAACTCACGTTAATAACATCCCTGTGTGATAAAAGAAAGCTATTATCCCTACTTTGTGCATTGAGTAAACAAGTGAGAAAAGCCATTAATGACCTGAGGGTCAAGGATGCTAAATATTTGCAGTCCCCCTTTCACGCTGTGGGGATTGCTGGTTGGTGGTATTTTTGAAAATCAGGCTCTTAGTGGTTTATCTACAAAAGAGTGATGGCAAGGAGCAGAATCCAGAAGTTGTCATCTCTCCAGTTTTAACGGTAAAGCGTTTCTCTGGGTCATGTCACCGGGACCCCTTGGGGTCCACACGGCCCCTCAC
>NW_009593526.1:0-2843 GCF_000690535.1 Cariama cristata
CGTACCCCAAAGCATCTGGTGTCCCCATGTTGGTCGGAGCAGAGATGCTGTGGCCCAGCTGTGATGCCCCCATCCCACGTGTCGGATCTGCACTGGGAAGGAGAATGTCGTCGCTTGCTCTTCACCTTCCCTTTTTGACCCTGGTTTGGGGGTGCAGTGCAGACCCTCCCCAGACCCTCAGGGGAGCGGCCAGGCGGGCTTCTGGCCCCTTCCCCTGCTGCGGTCAGTGCAGTGATGGGATCTCTTGCCTTGCCCCAGGGTGAGGAGGCTGCTGGAGGTCTGCGGGGTCACGGGGCTGGCCAGGACACTTCAGGCCATCCTCAAGGTCGTCCCCGACCTCTGCGACATCATGGTCATCCTCTTCATCTCCATGCTGGTAAGCAACCGGGAAATGCCCGCCTGGGCTGCGAGCATCGGCTTGGGGAAGGGCCTTGGACGGACTGGCCACAGCACCTTGGGGACAGCAGGCACAGGGCCAGCAGCAGGATGGTCCTTTCCCGCCACGCTGGTCCATCCCAGCTCGCTGGCAGGCTCGAGGATGCTGGAGGGGGATTTTGAGCTCCCAGCAATGAGGCCGAGGAGCTTGGCCAGACCCTGCTCACGCCAGGGAGTCCCAGTGCTGGGGGTCTGAGGATGCTGAGCATCCTTCCCAGTGTGGAGAAGGTGCCGAGACCCCCATCACTGTCTCCATGCAGATCTTCTTGGCGCTGGGCGTCATTCTGTTTGGCAAATCTGTCCCGGCCCATTTTTGGTGACCTGGGGAAGGCCCTGCACTTGCTCTTCACCCATGTCACGCTGGACGGCTGGCTGGACATCTACGAGGCCTTCCAGTGAGCACGCAGCGGGGTGTGAGCCCACCTCGGGGAGAGGGATTGGGGATGGCTGGGGCTGAGCTGTGTCCCCCCCACCCTGGGAATGATGTGGGACACATGGACGGGGGTTCCTTTCCCATGGATACTGAGAGGCTCCCCTGGGGCTTGGTGCTGGGGAGGTGGCCACCACCACCCATCAACCAGATGGTCCTTGTCCCCAACAGGGAAGAAGGGCAGACCCTGAAGAGGATGGTGGCCATTTACTTCATCATGAGTGAGGTCTTCATCTGTGCCAACCTGCTGGTGACCGTGGTGACATCCAGCCTGTGGGAATCCCTGTTCACCCATGCCAAGGAGGAGCCCAGCCTGGAGGAGAGCCAGGACCAGGCACCCAGGCTCTGTGGGCAGAAAACACCTGTCAAACCCACCCTGGAAGGGCCACGTTTTGGTGGTCCCCTGTAGAGATGGCCTGGGTGGAGAAGAGCGACACCGTTCTTCCTCCTCAGTCAAAAGCCAGGAGAATTTTGCTAAAGTGGGTGTTTCTTACAAAAAATGTCAACGGGAGGAGGGGAGGAGGCGAGAAGTGGAGATTTTCCAGCAGTTTGAAGCTGGTTGTAGCAGAGATGTGCACTTTGCACCCACCATCAGCATTTAAAGGCTGGAATTTCCATCTCCCGTAGTACTGGCCTCTGGGCTTGGCTTGTTTGATGACGAGGGTTGGTCCTTGCGTGCAGCTGGTGGAGGAGAGGACATAGCCACATCGTTGTGTTAACCCTTTCAGCTGGAGAAGCCAACAGGGTCCCTCAGCTCAGCCCGAAGGCGATGGGGGACGGGGTCTCCATGCCCATCTCCCAGGACCCGTTCACCTACAGCCAGGTGGGCAAGCTGAGCGAGGAGATCTTGCGTGAAGTCCAACGCCTCTTGGAAAGCAGCAAGGAGAACGTCGGAGAGTACAAACGGATCCGTGAGGAACTCCATGTCTAAGACCTGATGCTCCTTGCTCTTTGTTGGCTTGGTGGGAGGGTGGCTGGGGTGGGATCGGCCCATTTGTACACAGCCAAGGCAAAACCTCTCCTGAGAGAGCTGTCCCTTTTGGGCTGAGGGGGTGGAAGCTGGTGGCCGTCACCCATCTGAAGGCATTGGTGTCACAGGGAGATGTCAGCCTGCGGCTTCTGGCATGGGAGAGGACTTTGCTGGTGGAAAACCATGGCTGGAAAGCGTGGAGAAGGCTTACTGAGCAGGTGTTAGGTACTGGGGGGAGAAGGATGCTCCGAACTCCTCCCTTGGCTGTGCCTCCCAGCGCAGTCGAGGCGGTGAGGACCATCGAGTGGCACAGGAGCACGAGGTGATTCAGCAGAAGCTTTTCTACACCGCCTTCTCGGGCAGCCCTTACCCCAGCGAGGTGACGCTGATGATGTGTGGGGACATCACCTCCGCTTTGTCCAAACTGGAGGAGGTTTGGCACAACCTGCCAACCCCAGCCCCCAGAACCTGCGCCCTCCCCGTACCCCGATGTCCCTGTCCCAAGGGACGCCCTACTGAAGCCAGCCCAAGGCAGCCAAGCGACACCGCTTTATCCACCCCGCCGGGCATGGCGTTGTCTTTGTGCGCTGAAATGGAGACAGCAGTTGTCTTCTCCTCGTAGGGGAGGGATGATGAAGGTCTGGGTGGGTTGAGCTGCCAAGCTCAGCCGTGCTCCTGGCAGAGGGACACGGTGCCCAGCTGCGCGGTGGCTTTACTGCTGCCAGGCTTTTTTGTTCTGCCTCGAAGCCCTTGCGTGGTGGGAGGCAAATGTCTGTCCTGGATCAGAGGCTCCCGGCAAATTTTTGGGTGTCCCCCTCAGTAAGCTGCGTTGGAATCTGGAGGTGTGGTGTCCATCCTCATCCACAGCAGAGGCCGTGGTGATGGGGTGCGTGTCCGTCCGTCGGTCTGTCTTCCAGGAGGCTTCTTTGCAAGAAGGTCCATCTCTGCACCTGAGCATCCCCACCCCAGACCTGGGCGTGAAGTTGCCTTGTGCTGGAGAGGGGAAAG
>NW_009593526.1:2870-3163 GCF_000690535.1 Cariama cristata
AGAGGGAGAAGAATGAGGTGATGGAGAGGAGCCAGCTGCTGTGGCTCAGTGGCCTCAGCAGGATTAAACTGTGGCTCAGCTCAGTGGCTGTGGTGGCCTTTTACTGGTCCCAGTAAGTCTCGGAGTTGTCCTCACTCAGGGATTTGCTGTCGCCTCGGTGCTTTCTGCCACTGCTGCACCCCGAAATACCCCGTGGGCCAAGCCGGGTGCCCTTCACCCCCTCTTTCTCCCTCCCCTTTGCCAGAAAGACCTGGTGCACCCCACGGACACATGATGGGTGGCCGATGGCCGGG
>NW_009593527.1:0-2131 GCF_000690535.1 Cariama cristata
TGACCTGTCCCGTCTGCCTGGGCATATTCAGCAAACCCGTGACCCTGAGCTGTGGTCACAGCTTCTGCAGGGAGTGCATCCAGGAGGTGCGCAGCCGGCGGCGTTCCCTGCAGGGCCACTTCAGCTGCCCGCTCTGCTGCGCCCAGACGGACCTCGCTATGGAGCTGCAGCCCAACATCAAGCTCCGCAGCATAGTGCAGAAGTTTTTGGAAGCTCACACTCACCAAGAGGAGGAAGAGTGTGAAGCGCAATGTGAAGAGAAGGGGGAAAGTTTGGGCCAGCAGGACGAGGTGATCCTGTGCGATTTCTGCCTTCAGGAGCCCCAGCCAGCCGTGAAGACCTGCCTGAGCTGCGAGGCCTCCCTGTGCCAAGCCCACCTGAGCAAGCACAGCGCCAAGAACCCCCTGAAAGACCACGTCCTGATGGAGCCCTGCGATGCTCAGCTTTTGGCTGAGAGGAGATGCCCCCAGCACGGCAAACTGCTGGAGTGCTACTGCAAGACGGACTCGGTCTGCATCTGCGTGCTGTGCTGTGTCACCAGCTCCCACAAGAACCACGAGATCGCCACTTTGGAGGAGGCTTTTGGCCAAGCACAGGTGAGAGGCGGCCAGGACCTGGGTACCAGGGCACCAGGAAAACCGCGGGGGTCTGTGGCACGGAGAGCTGCCCGCAGTACGTATCCCAAGTTTCAGATCTGCGCACTCAGGGTGGGCCTAAATCTCCATCTTGGGATATTGGGCTTTTATTCCTCGATTTGCCTCAGATTCCCTCTGGGCTTGCCCCTCGGGATATAAAACAAGATGTTATAAACACTTTCTTCCCATCCTGAGCAGCCAGACTGGTGGGACCAAGGGCTTGTGGCTGTGCTTTTGGTCCTCGGCGCACTGGCAAGCCAGAAGATCAGCCTCAGCTGCATTTGGTAGGGAAATCTTTTTGCCCTAGGTTTCTCACAGCAGAGGCTCAGACATCCGATCTTAGAGAAATAATTCATTTATGTGGGTGGCACAGCAGAACGACAGCTCGAGCTGGGTGCCTCCAGGGAGGGACCCCGAAACAAAGCAAGCCTGGGTCTTCCAGCCCTCACAACCTCTGCACCCCCTCTTCGTGCGCCTGTCGGCCCAATGCTCGGTCTCTTCATGCCCTGTCCATGGTAATCCATGGTCTAGGGGCTCAGTTGTTTCTCTTTGGTTTTCTGCCTCCAAACTCTTGAGGGGCCATTTGTTGTTCTTATCTGGGTGGGTCGCAGCTTCTGCTGACCAAGGCTCCTCCTTGTCTTCTTCAAGGCCAAGCAACCAGGCCAGGATGAGTTTACAGTATGTGACCTGGAATTCCTTCTCCTGTTAACTAATGCTAAGCGAAGTTATTCAGACAAAAGAATATATTTAAAACAACAGAGTAGAATTAAAAAGTCAGGTTGATTAAACTTCTGCAACAGCATTTATATTAAGAAAATTAATGACAGAATAACAGAAAGGAAGCTGTCAGCACTGAAAGTAGCTTTATGTGTGGCTATTGCACATGAACAGCTTTCAGTTTCAAAATGTCTTTTCCGCGCTTATAATTGTGGTATTTGTTTGGAAATAAAATCTCCCAGTAAACTTTTATTTATTGATTTGTCCTGAGAGCATGCAGTGAACAAACTTTCTGCAGGTCTAACTTAACCCATTTCCATAAAATTGCTGATCTCATGCACGTATGTTGGTCCTATCCTGATATCTCCCTCCGTTTATTTTTATAGAGTGTTTTTCTTGAAACTCTGAAAACAGTGAAAACACACGAAGCTGCGCTGAATCAAAGCATAGCAAACCTGCGGAAACAAGAGGAGGAAGCAAAGGTTTGTTCCAAGGTCCCATATCACTTCGGGGAGGGTTGCATGCTGGTAGCCGATGTTTTCTTTTGCCCGTCCCCAGATTATGGATTCCAAAGCTTTTTTACTTCCTGGGTGATTTATAAGCTATTTTCTAGGTTTCTCCTTTCAGAGAGGATGATGAATAACTTTGTTATCAGTCTGGGAAGTACATTCTTAGTTTCCAAAGGACTTTGGAGCTTGAAAGTTGCCGTTAAGTGTATGCCGCCGGATTGGTGGGTGGTGGTTGGTGTCTTGGTTTGGCTGAAAGAGAACTATTTCTGC
>NW_009593528.1:0-1722 GCF_000690535.1 Cariama cristata
CCTTTGCTTCCCCATGTTCAAGTCTAAGGCTGGAGGTGACTTTCGCTCCCAGGCGCCGGGAGCAAACCAGTATCGCAGCTGTTGCTCGCTGGAGCGATGTATGGGGGTCTGTCAAGGGTGAGACGGGGTCAGGGCAACCCCAAGCGCAGTCACCGGCTGGGTGGAGAGTGGATCAAGAGCAGCCCTGAGGAGAAGGACTTGGAGGTGCTGGTTGACGAGCTGGTAGGACAAGGGGCAATGGCTTTACACTGGAGGAGGGAAGATTTAGATGAGATATCAGGGAGAAATTCTTCCCGGTGAGGGCGGTGAGGCCCTGGCAGAGGTTGCCCAGAGAAGCTGTGGATGCCCCATCCCTGGGAGTGCTCAAGGCCAGGCTGGATGGGGCTGTGAGAAACTGGGTCTGGTGGGAGGTGTCGCTGTGAGCAACTGGGTCTGGTGGGAGGTGTCCCTGCCCAGGGCAGGGGCGTTGGAACGAAATGGTCTTCAAGGTCCCTTCTAACCAAACCGTTCTGTGATTCTGTGATTTTTAGGCACAGAATTGCTAGTTTGGCCATAAAGGGGCTGCGTTGGTAGTGGTGCGACAGCTTCTGGTCTGGTGGAAACACCAGTGGGAGGTGTGGTGGGCCACATATGGGTAGGGAAGGCGGCAAAATGGGGCAGAGCTGCTCCTTGCCACCCACAGGGCCCTCCATCCAGCCCCAGTTCTCTCAGAGGAGGCAAGACAAGCAGAGGAAGCATTTCTGTGCAGAGATGTGGGTGTTCCTGGACCTGGTTATATTTTTTTTCAAATCAACGGATTTTGAAACAGCGTTGTGTGCCATTTGCCTTATCTGGGACTCGACCGCAGGCTGCATCTGGTTTTCCAACATAGCTTCTTTGGCATCTAGAGAAATATTAATAACATTTCATTGTTTGTTGCATCCTATCTGGCTGGATCTGGTGATCTCTGTGCACACTCTGGGATTTTTCTTCAAACCGTTCACATCTACTACATTCTCACTTAAACCTTGTCCCCATTCCAAAGGAAAAGCAGGTTGCTTTTTTCTCTTAGATATAACAGAAATGGTAAATAAATATTTCCCCGTGTGCCAGTATAATGAGACCTATGCATACAAATAAAAATATTCCTGTTGCAAGAGCCTTAACCACAACCCAGTCAGAGTTTACTCTACAGAGAGTGGAGATTTCTTTGGACCCATTTCTTTGGGCCACTCCCCAAAAGCTTTACCTAAATTATCGTCTAGCTGTAGATTTTGGAATAGGATAACACTGTTCTGCTGATCTGATTGGGTATTTTTCTTATCTCACTGTCTTCACCACAGAGGAGTTGCAGTTGGGGAATTCCTGGCTGGTTTTGCTTTCATTTTGCTTTGTCTGTTGCTCATCAGGTCCCAAAAGGTACCGAAGGGCCATGTGCCTGGGGAGAGCAATGGGTTAGCGAGCGGACATTGACCCCCAGCTCCTTTGTTTTGTGACCCCCACTTTGTTTTCGGTGCCACTACTCTTGTTTCTGGGCTTTCGGTAAGTACCACTTGCTCCACAGAGCACGCAAGGAGTTGGTAGGCTTGCAACAGGGAGCATCACATTTCGGTTTTACTGTTCGTGGCTGGGAATGGTGTGAATGCCAAGTTGGGGAGGGGAGGCGTATTTTTGCAATGTCTTTTAATGCTGTTTCTGCATTTGAAGGGCAACGGGCAAGGGTCAAAAGTTTTCTGGCTCTTC
>NW_009593529.1:0-702 GCF_000690535.1 Cariama cristata
CAGATGAAAAAAACCCCAAACCCGCGGCCTTCCGGCGCGGTCTCCTCCCGAGGACCGAGGTCGCGGTGACCTTGGTGATGTCACCGAGGAGGTGGGACATTGGTGGCGGACAAGTCCTCCAAGGTCAACGGCGTTGGTCGACTCAACCAAGATGGTTGCCCGATTCAACCGCCGCTGCCCACCCGATGACCTCTCTAAGAGGAGATAACCAATAGGAACGCAGGACCCAACGAGCGACGAGAGTCACCCAATCGGTGAGCGGCACCCAGCTGGCGATGGTTGGCTAACTCAAAGGAGAAGACCCACCTACTTCAGATTAGGGCAACGCCATTGGTTGGGTGCTCCCTAAGACCCTCCTACCTCAAATTGGGGCAAACGTCACTCGTTGGGCTCCACCCACGACCCTCCCACCCCAAATCGGGGAAATATCATTGGCTGAGCTCTTCGTAAGTCCCGCCCACCTCAAACTGGGGACGTACTACTGGTTGGGATCTTCCCCAAGTCCCACCCACCTCAAACTGGGGCCACACCATTGGTTGGGATCTTCTGAAGACCCGCCCACCTCAACGTGGGGCAACGTCATTGGTTGGGATCTTCCTAAGACCCGCCCACCTCAACGTGGGGCAACATCATTGGTTGGGATCTTCCCCAAGTCCCACCCACCTCAACCTGGGGCAATGTCATTGGTTGGGATCTTCCTAA
>NW_009593530.1:0-330 GCF_000690535.1 Cariama cristata
TGGCACCGGGCAGCTCCAGGAGGGAGCAGAGGGCCCCTGGGAGCCCTCCCCACTGGCAGGCGAGCAACCCCTGCCTGCCCTCCAAAAATAAGGGTTTACTGTCATCGTAACTCTTTATTATAAAGATGTATTTACACGGAATAAATCTTTACAGACACGACAGACACGGTCAACAGGACCCAGCGGCCCTCAGAGCAAGGGCCCTGCCTTTGGCATGTGTCAGTGTTTGACACAGACACCCCAGTGCCCTCTCCCCCGTTCTCCTGCTGTCCCATGGCAGAGGGGCCCAGAGCCCCACGCTGTGTCCTGGGTGGGCACCCCCCACCCCCG
>NW_009593531.1:0-996 GCF_000690535.1 Cariama cristata
CCATGCCCCCTCCCTCCTCCTTGGCCGCCCACCTACCACGTGGTGGCACTTGAAGGCTTTCATGACAGAGGCCTCGTTGAGGAACTCGATGCGCTCCCGCATGGTGGCCAACTCGTTGACCGTCTTCAGGGCCACCTTGGTCTCCTCGCCCTCAGCCACCAGCCCCAGCGCCAGCCCCTCGTACACCATCCCGAAGGAGCCCTGTCCCAGCTCCCGGATCACCGTGATCTTCTCCCGTGACACCTCCCACTCGTCGGGCACGTACACTGCAGGGTGAGGGGGGACCATCCCATCACCGTCACCATTCCCATCCCTGTCACCATCTCCATCCCCATCCCATCAGCATCCTTGTCCTCATCCCCATCTCCATCCCATCCCCATCCTTATCCCATCCCCATCTTTATCCCATCCCCGTCCTCATCCCCATCTCCATCTCCATCCTTGTACCCTCCCCTCCCCATCTCAATCTCCATCCCCATCCCATCCTCATCTCCATCCCATTCCCATCCCATCACCATCCTCGTCCCCATCTCCATGCCATTCCTATCCTTATCCCCATCCTCATCCCCTTCCCATCCCAATCTCCATCTCCATTCCATCCTCATCCTTGTCCCCATCCCCACCTCCATCCTATCCTCATCCTATCCCATTCCCATCCTCATCCCCATCCCCATCTCCTCATTCTCATCCCCATTCCAATCCCATCCCCATCCCATCACCATCCCACTCCAATTCCATCTCATCCCCTCCCCATCTTTATCCCATCCTCATCTCCATCCCATTCCCATCCTCTACCCAGCCTCAGCCCGTCTCCATCCTCAACCTCATCCCACCCCATTCCCATTCCCAGTAAGGGAAGGGGACAGCAGACCCGCAGACCCCACGGGGACGTCCCCGCCCGTCCCCACGTACCCTCCGAGGCACTGAAGTACTCAGGGTTGACGGAGGTGTAGAGCGTCCCGCTGGGATACCCGGCATCGCTCCTGCCGGGGGGGG
>NW_009593532.1:0-249 GCF_000690535.1 Cariama cristata
GGACTTGATCAGCTTGGCCCGGATCTTGGCGTCCACCATGTGGCTTTCCCGCAGGTCCCCCACACGAAACATCAGGCAGAGCTTCTCATCCCGGCGGGAGATGACGCAGTTCTTGCTGAAGATGAGGGTCTGGGCGCGCTTCTTGGGCCGGGAGATCTTGACGAACATGCAGCCCACCATCAGGGCGTCGATCATGGAGCCAACAATGGACTGCGCCATTAGCAGGATGACGCCCTCGGCACAGTTGGC
>NW_009593533.1:0-3956 GCF_000690535.1 Cariama cristata
AGAGGCTGCTGAGGAGCCGTGGGATAAGGGATGTGGGAAGTCAGGGAGGAGGGAGCGTGGGGAGAGGATGGGATAGCGAGGGCTACAAGTAGTGGCGTTAGGTGTATTTACAGCTGCTCTGTGTTTGGGGGATGTGAAGGGAAATAAATCAAGATGGTGGTGGTGTTTCTCCGCCGTTGGCCTAACTCCATGGGTTTGTTATTTCTTTTCCTTAGACTGTGGAGTCCGTGCTCTGTCCTGCTGGAGTGGCTCCGTCCTGTCTCATTGTCCCAGTGAGAACGAAGAAAAGGTTTTCTGTCCCCGAATGGGCCAGAGAACTGTCCCCCAAAGAGAAAGAGAAGAGACTCAAGTCTTTGGGGACAATATTTCCTGAGGAACGTGTAGAACGGACCTTCTACTTGTCCTGCACAGGTGGTAGAAAGCCTGCTTGCTTCTCTTCTCAAGGGCAAAACTAATGCAAAGTAGCAGCGTGGAGCAATTAGTCGAAGCGGTGTGACCATGGTGGCAGAGAGCGTCTGTCTGCAATAGACTGAATTACGCATTCTGCCTCCGGGTGAGGGATAGCAGCTGCCCTGCTTTACCTCAGAAATGTGTCAGGCTGTTGGCCCCTTCATACCTAGGGACAAGGAATAGCAAGGAAGTTTGCATTCCCTGCTGCTGAATGTGTCTTATCCTCCTATTCTGGGCTGTATGGAAGAGGAGAGCGGATAGCAGACACCTGTTGTTGCTGACAAGCTGTGTTAGGCTAGCAATTCTCTGCATGCTTATATTTCATGTTACAAACACTATCAGGGTGGAATCCTGCTCCTCCAGCCCCCGGCAGCCACGGTGCTGCCTCTTTGTTTCCTTTGTTTTGCTGTTTTTGAGCCTCCTCTTGATCTTTCTTCTCTCTCATGCAGCTGATATTATAGACCCGTACATCCCTCCTGAGGGTGATGCCCGCTTGACTTCCCTATCCAAAGATGGGCTGAAGCAAAAGGTGGAGAAGCTGAAGCAGACTGCTGTCTCCCAGCTAGCGTACGTACCTCCTTTTTAATTAGTCTGTGATGCAGAAGTTTTGCTTGGTTCTCTCTTACAGTGGTGAGATGGCATGTTTTGTTTTCTACCTGCTTCTTCCGTTGTTGCTGTTGTACCACTTAACCAGAAGTTGTGGTGCGAGAATGAACACAAGACACCTGTCCTGGTGTGAATGGATACAGTGTGCACTCATTTTCTTGAAGATTCTTTAGGTTTGCAGCGCTATGTCTGTTTTATAAGCACCCAGAGGTTATGTCTTAGTGGGGAGTCTCCAGTTCTCAGTTGCTCCCTGGTAAAAGCTGGGCTTGAACCGAGTAAGATCACTGTCATCATCTGAAACATGCAAGACGGTTCCAAGTTGTTCTTTACTTACTGTAGAGCTTTTCTTTTCTTTTTAGTCTCCGGAAGGTAAAAGATCATGATCCAGATTTCAGCACTAAAACCTTCCCAGAGAAGGCACAGGAGATATTTATCGAAGCTCACAATTGCCTGGCAAAGTAAGATCCCTTCTCTGACTGATGCAGTTATGTAGGACCTGCTTCTCTTTGCTAATATGCTCTGTTTTTCTTCCTTGTCTTTCTAATCCTTGTAGCTCCTCTGCAGCAAGTACTTTATCTTTTTCTGCCCTCAGCTCTGTGAGGAGTAGAGTGTTGCAGATTTGGTTGATACCCACTCGGTTTTGATAATGAAAAGCAGGTTGCAGAAAATTCATCTTGACCTGACCTGCAGAGTAGAAGCGCTGTTGCACCATTAGTGTTACCAGCTGATGAGTGGGTGGTTGGTGCTGTTCAGAGTGAAGCTGCAGGGAATTGTTTGGGTATGAAATGATACTCTACTGGCTTGCTCCGCTTTCTAGTAATAGAACAGATTTCAAAACCGCATCATTCTTGGTTACAATTCCAAACATCAGCAAAACATTTAGGTCATAACTGGCTTCCAAAGGATGTTGTGTCTTTCCCTGAAGTCTTGTCAACTAACTTGTGTTCACGTTCTGATTTCGTGTTGAGATCACAGCTGAAAATTCTGCTTTTTCTCTTTCGCCAGAAGATTTTGCGTCTTCTGGGGAAGCAGGAATTTGTGAGTAAGCCTCTTTACAATACATGTATTCAAGTAACTGGGTGTGTTTCACTTGCAGTTTTAACAAGCAGAAACTTCACTCCCTGGTGACAGAGCGCTGCTACCCAGTAAGTGTTTATCTGGATGTGGCGTGTCCTTGATCTCTTCCGTGGTCTTTAAGGCTCTCTAAACCTGATCGTCTGTCTCCTTTTTATCTGTATACAGTAAAGACAGAGCTGGAAGGGAAAGCACAAGTGTAATAGATAATGAATAAATCCTTCATTGTCTATAGTAGTTTGCATGTCATTCAATTCACATCCTAACTAAGTCGATGCTTATTTTTTTTGTTGTTTATAGGAAATGGTCCGTGGTAACAGGTACAAGACGATCCGGTGGAGTTTTGTGGAGTCGCTGGAGCCTCCAAGAGTGGTTCATGTTCGATGCGACAGCTTTGTGAATCGAGGCAACCTGTATGGCCAGGTGACCGTGCGGATGCACACACGGCAGGTACATTCCCTTGTGCCCCTTGCATTTCCCAACCGACTCCAACCTGCTGCCAGCCCAGCATACGTTTCTTGGCTCTTTTTACAGATTCTGGCAATCTATGACCGCTTTGGGCGGCTCATGTATGGCGGGGAGCAGGTGCCCAAGGATGTTTTGGAGTATGTTGTGTTTGAGAGGTACTTGGTCAACCCATATGGCACATGGAGGATGCATGGCAAGATCGTTCCAGAGTGGGCTCCACCGAAGGACCCCATTGTTAAGGTAACGCCACCAGGAAAAGGCACCAGCGTGGCCTGTGTCTGTGAAACATGGGTCCCTACTTAATTCTGGACAAAACCAAAGCTTGAGCTTCCTGTAACGGGAAGGTGGTGGATTAATCTGCAAGCAGACCTATTGATTAATGTGGCATTATCAGCCTCTAGCACCTGGAAGCTGTAATAGGAGGCTGAGGGCATTTGACATGTATGTGGTAACTTCGGGGGTTACTGCTCCCTGTATATAGCCTGGCAAAGTGATGCAGGTGCTTGATCTTCCTGTGTTGCTAAAAACAGGTCCTAGAGAGAAAGGAGGTGAGAACTACAGTGTAGCGCAAGGCACGTCATCCCACTCCCCCTCTACATCCTTCCCCGTGCTGCCGCCATCTGGTCACCTTCCTGTGCAAGGCCTTTGCATTGCCAGAACCCCCTGCTCGCCCTTTCTCATGCTCTGTAACGTGAAGAATTCCTATTACAGCAGTTCAGAGCTGCTCTGTGTTGTGCTGATTTTGTTCCTTGCCTTTTCAGACGGTGATGATTCCTGGCCCGACCTTGGATCCTTCACAAGAGTATGAAGAAACGAAATAGGACCTTCCAGAGCCTGTACAGAGTTGGCAGTGCGAACAGCCCTGGAGGGAGGACGTGGAGAATGTCTGCGGAAGTAGTGGGTTGGATATGGCTGTGCTTTTCCAGTCAGCAATCAGCAAACACGATGGCTTCAGAAATGGACTCCATTCGCAAAGAAGTTGTCTTTAAAGGAGCGAGAGGGACTGGGGAGGGGAAGTGAGATGAGCTCTGAGAAGAGCTTTACTCTGTCCAGGTAGACTTAGTGTGCTGCAGCTTAACCCTCTCTGTGTTTCTGTGAAGACGAGAAGTCTGTTCTCTTCAGGACCACTCTCTAAGCTTACCTCTGTCCTGAACTTGCGTTGTGAGAGCCCTTGGCAGCACAAGTCTGTCCAGACATGGGATATTTGGCACTTCCATGGCAAGTGTCATAGACCTGATGGGCTTTCATTTCTCTCCCTCTTCTTCCCTAAAAGAGGCTTCTTTTTTTAACAGAAAACAGGGAAGAGCAGCAAGCACACTTTAAATCACATTCTCCTGGGTGGATACTGCAATTGGACT
>NW_009593533.1:3987-7449 GCF_000690535.1 Cariama cristata
GGGTGCTTGTTAACGGCCAGGCTTCCCAAAGGGGCTGCAGCACAGCACTGATAATTTAATAAAATTTTTTTGACTCCTAAGATCAGTGTTCGTGTCAACCAATGCCTTCTTGAAAGGCAACGTCTCTCATAGCTGATGGGTTTTGGTGCAGTTGTTACAGATGCTTATGAATTCAGCGATGGGGTGGTGTTAGTGAGTGGCTGGCACCATCCTGTGGACATGATGACATTCGCATCGGGTCCCCTGGTTTTGCAGGCTGTGTGGGTTGGGAAAACGCGTACCCAGAGGTTGCCTTTTTCCGTGGCTGGGAGTAAGCCAGTGTACTCTGCTGATCTGCTCTTGCCCTGTTTTGCTTAGATAAGTTCTATTTATTTCTAGTCACAGAGTAAAATACTCACTAGTTATCAAACAGCGAAGTATTTTCTTTCTCAACCTTGTCTTGCTTTTTAACTCGGCCATTTTCCGGAGCTTGTGAGAGTTAAGTGCATTTTTTTCTTCTTCCTTGAAAGAGATTTTACAGAATATGCAGCGAAAGAGTTATGGCTCCTTATGCTTGCAGAGTTGTTCGGTGTTTCTCGTGAATGATATTCTTTTGAAAAGGCAGATTATCATCTTTATGCTCTGTTAGGAGAGGAGACAGCGATGGAATCCCTTTCATCTTTTTGGAAATCGGAGGGGTGTCACAATCTGTCTGCCTTTCCTGAAAGAACCTACTATACTGAGCCTTCTGCCTACGCTTCATTCACGAGCTGAAGAGAGATTCAGTGCTCCAGCATATGTGAGCTGGGCTAGGAGCTAAAATAAATTAGTGTGAGCTGCCTGGTTTGTGTCTGGTGTGACTCAGGCAGCGTACAAGCAGGTATGGACGTGACTCCTCAACCAAGACCTACAGACAAGGTTCTTCAGCTCTGGCTCTGGGTGAAAACTGTGTTTTCTGGTGGAGTGACTGGCTTTTCTGGGAGAATGGCCTTCCCTTCCAGTCTAGCAGCGTGTGGCTCCCCATCTCCTTTGCCAATATTCAGACCTCTGCAACTAAACCACTTCTGTTCCTGGGCTTCCTTTACAGCCTCACTGCTTTCTGTTGTACCTCTTCCTTGAAAATATTTAGTATCTTACCCAAACCCCATAAATCAGCCACGAAGTGTGCACGTGGTAGATAATGCTTTTTATTTTCTGTATGTACACTTACTTACACAATTGGACGATCGCTTGACGTTCAGCGCTGAAGACCACAGAGAGCACACTACAGCAATGCCACTTTCTAAGGAGGGTGGGAGTAAATGACAAAGGAATGGCAGGATGAGCCCTGAGCCCCGGCCTTGCCTGGAGATCAGGGGGAGAGCCAAAACCTTCACTTCTGCTGTCTCTGTTTTTATTTGCTTCCGTCTAAGTGGAGCAGAGGGACAAATTTGGGGAGACTGGAGGCTTTGTTGTTTCCCAGCTGCTCCCTTCCTGACCCTGAGGCTTCTCCTCATGCGTATGGCCGTGTCCCTTCCCTTGTGCATTTGTGAGTGGGTGGGCTGGAGTAATGGCAAACCCGGGAGCCCTCTGATGCTCTGGAGATCGTAGTGTCTCCGTGATCTCTGCTTTTTCTCTGCCACACAGGAGTCTATTTGCATCTCTGCCCCAAAGGAACGGGTCTTGCAAGTACAGGGAGAAGTTGAAATGTGGGATGACAAAAGGCATCCAGCGCTTCTACAGATGGGCTGTAAAAGTGAAGGCTTGCTAGTGCCAGTGGAAATGTTGAATGAAAAAAACTCCTGTGATGGCAAGGTGAGCCCTGGGCATGTGTGCAGACGTGGTGAATGTGCACACATGCACACGCGGTACGAGTGAAGAAGAAACCAGTAATGATGAAGTGTTTTGAAAAGTTAGTGGCATTGTTAGTTAAGACAAACACCTTTACAGCTGAGCTGCTGCAAGAATTAGAAGTGTAGCAGTGCCATAAGGTTACTCAGAGGGGAGGTTAGTAGCAGAAATACCCATCTCAGCCTTCATGGATGCGGAGGTTTCTAAAAGTAGAACAGTGGGCTGGCATTACTGGACCAAAACAGAGCAGAAAGGTTTGCTTGGAAGTCCTGTGGCTGGCTTGGCGACTTCAGAGGACGTTTAAAAATAAATGACTTTGTGTCAAGGAAGCGAAATGTGTTGTGGGGCTGGCTGAGAACAGCGGCTCTTTATCCCAGGCTTCAGAACCTGCCTGGTCCTAGCAGTGCTTACAGAAACCACCCTGCCTTAAAACGGAGGTGACAGCAGCGCTGGGGGAGATCAGCTGGGCTGCAGGAACTCTGGAAAGCTGTTTTTCCTCCTAATGGCATTGTGGCTGCCCCTGGCTTGACTCTCTCCTTGTTTCAGCATCCAGCTTGCTGAGGGTGCAGGACTGCCTATTTTGGGGTGCCGAGCAAGCTGTTCCTCGTTGTGCTGGAGGCACAAACCTTCGCACGTGGCAGGAGGACGTTGAACTGCGGGAGAGCTTGTGGGTGAGTGTCTCTAGCTAGCAAGTCTGCTGTGTTGGTGGAAGCGAGCGAGGCTGGCACCACGGGCGTTTTAATGTCTTCAGGTGCCCCGGTTGGACCAAGGGGGTCCTGCGCTGGGCCAGGTACCTGTGGGTAAATGACAGCTGGTGTTTGCAGGCTAGTGCCTGGCTTGAGTGCTTCAATGAAGGCAGGAGATGTTAACTGTCCCTTCGTTGCATTGGTCCCCAAGCCTGGCTGGCTAATGGCCACCGCCAGAGCCCACTGGGAGCGTGGCCATGCCGTTGGCTTTGGTGGACGCTTCTGTCCCCACTCAGGCTGTGCAGGTAGGCAGCAGCCTTCAGCTCAAGACTTTCCATTCATGAAAGCCGTGTCTGCATTCGGCTGGTGGCCGGACGGAGGAAGCTACTCGTGGTCCCACGGGCAGACGTCGGGTTTGGTTTCACTCGCCCCCTTGCCTCCATCCTGGGGGCTCGTCCCAGCTCTGCCCTGCCCAGGGAGGGTCAGGGTGGGATCCACGCTCTCCACCTCCCACGGACACACCTCAGAGGTTGTCCTCGTGTCTGTGCTGGTCTTGTCAGATGCTGGCAGAGCCTCTTCTGCTTCCCAGGGACAAACCTCGGCTACACTAGTGCCTGGGCTGGGGCTGCTGCCCACCGTGGGAGCTGTGCTCGCTCCCCGAAGCAGCGGCTCTGCCCTGCGGCCCCATGGGGGCTGGATGCCTGGCAGGATGCGGCACAAGGGCTTGTGCTCAGCTTCGCCGTCAGATCTGCCCTTGGATTTTTTCAGCGGAGCTGTTGGAGATGTGGCGCTGGCTCCTGCCACTGGCTTTGACTTTCCTGTCCCGGTGAGGGATGCTCTGTCAGCTCCCTGTGGGTGCAGGCTGGGTTTGAAGCTTTTCTTCTCCAAGCCGGCGGGCTCTGCTGCTTCCCAGGGGCAAATATCAGATTTCCTGCTCTCCGTGCTGTCAGACTTCTTGGACGGCTCT
>NW_009593533.1:7535-7998 GCF_000690535.1 Cariama cristata
GCTCTCCCAGGGGCAGATGGCCTCGCACTCGCTGCTCCCCTTCTCCGGTGGTTTGGAGGCACTCACATTTTTTGGTGGGAGACTCGCCTTACTTGGGGCTGTTCCCTTCTCCAGCAGAGGTGCAGCCACCTCCCAGGGGCAGATTTCTGCTTTCTCACTGCCTTCAAGCTCCTGAGCATCCCAAGGACAGACCTCAGCCTTCAGGCTCTCCGCACTCTGGGATTTCTTCGAAGGTGATTTGGGCAGCGCTGGGCTCCCAACGTGGGGTTTTACTGTGAGCTGCTCTGTGTCTGTGCTCTCCCAGGGACAGATGGACTCACGGTCTCTGCTTGCTTTCTCCTCCTTTCCAGATGTGCCACCTCCAATCTCTTTCAAGAGTCCTTGACTTGCAGAAGGGCTTTTGCTCACTCTGGACAGAGCATCTTTGTCCTCTCTTGATTTCTCTGCACCTGACGGAGTACCA
>NW_009593533.1:8091-8522 GCF_000690535.1 Cariama cristata
GATTTCTTTGAAGGTGATTTGGGCAGTGATGGGCTCCCGGCGCGGGGTTTTTCTGGGAGCTGCTCTGTGCCCAGGCTCTCCCAGGGACAGATGGACTCACGGTCTATGCTTGCTTTATCCTTTCCAGACGTGCCATCTCCAGTTGCTTTGCAGAGACCTTGACTTGCGGAAGGGCTCTTGCTCACTCTGGGCAGAGCATCTTTGTCTTGTCTTGATTTCTCTACACCTGATGGAGTCACAGCTGACTCCCAGGGACAGATTTCTGCTTTATCGGTGGATTCGAGCTCCCAAGGACAGACCTCAGCCTTCAGGCTCTCTGCGCTTTGGGATTTCTTCGAAGGTGATTTGGGCAGCACTGGGCTCCCGGCACGGGGTTTTTCTGGGGGCTGCTCCATGCCCAGGCTCTCCCAGGGACCGACAGCGACCTTCAC
>NW_009593533.1:8626-8945 GCF_000690535.1 Cariama cristata
GTGCAGGCCCCTCCCAGGGGCAGATTTCTGCTTTCTCACTGCCTTCAAGCTCCTGAGCCTCCCAAGGACAGACCTCAGCCTTCAGGCTCTCCGCACTCTGAGATTTCTTTGAAGGTGATTTGGGCAGTGATGGGCTCCCGGCGCGGGGTTTTTTTGGGGGCTGCTCCGTGCCCAGGCTCTCCCAGGGACAGACGTTGACCTTCACTCTCCTCATGCTCTCCCATTTCTTGGCGGTGGCTTTCAGCAGCTCTTTGCTCTTCACACCATACCCCCCGGAGGAGACCTCCGTGTCCATGCTCTCCCAGGGACAGATGGACTC
>NW_009593534.1:0-10130 GCF_000690535.1 Cariama cristata
CCCCCGTTCCCGCCCCCCCTCCCCGCAGCCGCCCGCTCGGTGCCGCACCGGCTCCCCCTGCTGCCTCCGCTCTGGCTGCGCCCCGAGCTCGGGCAAGGACCCTGCGTTCAAACTGATCTGATTTACTTACCCCACCCAGCCCCCGACAACGATGGGTCCTGATGTTTACTGCAGCCTATGGGCACTCTGGTGATCCAGATTAAAAACAACCTTAGTTATATGTATTTGAGTTGTTTCTTTCTTTTACAACGGTCTTCTCTTTAAGGTTACTTTTTCTACCAGTATTTGTTGGTCAGAACCCTTCACATGCTGAGACAAAAAAACTTGCTGTACTTACCATACCAGTTCGTCATCACCTTTTCTTTACTGATCATTGTCAAATGCTGTATCCCAGTGAAATCCAGGAACTTGGAAGATATTCTTACAATTTGCAACTGAAATACTACTTACTGTTCTTTACGCATGTTTTTTTTTTTTTCCAACCCATTTTGCAACCGTAACAAACATTCTTATTAATTTGCTAAGCTGGTTCATAAGTGTTGTGGAAAGCGATGCCAAAGGCCTTGCCTGTCTCAAGTTACAATAACTGTTTGTTTGTTCTATTCCATTCACAAGATCTCTTGCGTTGTTCTACAAGAATATAAATTGGTTTGACGTGATTTGTTCTTGATAAGTCCACAAAGGCTGCTACTTGTCTCCTTGTTATCTTCCAAGTGCACTGAAATAACTTGTATATATATCCCACATTGCTGTGGCATTTGATGTTAAAGCAGCTGGGCTGTAATTCTCTGTCTTCCTTCTCAAGAAAAATGTTTGTCCTTTTCCAGTCTCTTAGGACTTCACCCTTCCACACAGCTTGTCAAAGAAAGATAGTTGTTAATAACTAGCTTTGGCCAGTTCTCTAAACATCTTAGAGAACAAATCATCAGAACCAGACAATTTGAAAAGGTGTTCTACTCTCTAACCCGACCCATCTTTCTTTTTGCTCAAGCTCTTCTCCTGGCTGACACTAATTGTGCTGACCAGCTGACCCACCTTCGTAACAAACAGGATACCTGAATAGACTGGTTATGTAGTGCCCCTATTTTTCAATTGTTCTTGGTACCCCCAAAGGGTTCAGAAATTCTGGTCTGTATCTGAGGCTTTTTAGTAGTTAGACAATATAGGTAAGTATTGGAAAAGATGGTTTCAAGACTGGCAGCTAGATCAGATAATGAATTCTGTTGATGTAGTAGCATGGTATTTGCAGAAGAGAGCAACTTTAAAAATAAACTAGTCAACCAATGCAACCAACAGAGCAGGACATAACACTGTGTTCCAAGTCAGATTGGACATAACTATATCACGTGAGTTTCCTTAGCATTTTACAGAATATATAAGCAACATTTGCATTATAATTGCCATTTTAATAAGGAAATATTTAACTGTACAACAGAAAATATTATGCTTACCTAATTGGCTAGTGATTTTCCAAAATGCTGTATCTTTTTATGCATTTTAATGTTCCAACATGCATAGTTTAAATAATCTTATACTCAGCTTTCCATAAACAAATTACTAATCTTAGTATTCAATAATGATTCGAGCTGCCTGCCTCATTTACACTTCCTAGAATTTGAGTTGTATTACCAGTCTAATAGCTTATTAGTGTGGCTTAGATAAGCTACATTACAGCTTAACTATTTATTTTGATGGAGAAGTACCCATCCTCTAGTGGCTTGAAGGAGATTTTGCACAGTTGTTTTTTATCTGTTCTGATTAAATATTCCGTGAGGAACAAAAATCACTGTGATTTCCTAAGAGAAAGTTATATGCTTTAAATGTCTCCTATAACAACAGTGATCTTTTTTCTAAGTATTGATTAATTCTTTTAAAACACTAGCTATTAGTTACATTTTTCTGTATTAGTAGAGGAGTTAATTTAGATGAGACAGTTACTATGTTGACCTTTTCTGAACAATGTCTGGACTTTGATTCTCTTCTGTTTCATGTTTTGGGTCAGACAGCAATCATGTCTTTATGATCATGGTTTGCAGAGTGCAAAACTGATACTATCCTCATGTCTCCCTCAGCTTGTGCCTGCTTTAAAGCATCTCAGGAGTTTCACTTCCAATCTGCCACGATGACTGCGGTTTTAATTTCATTTGAGAAATTTGAGAATGGTCCCACTGGAGTCAGATTTCCAAAATTGCCCATTGTGTTCCCATCATGTTCCCAATCCCACATCCAACAGTGGCCAAAATTAAAGCTAAATTAAAGCTAAATCCTTTTGAAAAATTATTGCTGCAATCACTGAAACTATTAGTGGTTGTTTTAATGTTGTGTTTCATAAGGCTTAAAATGCATTTATTCAAAATGTTTTCTACATGTATTTAACTTTCTTTTTCCAAGCACATAGTTTCTATTCCAGTAAATTCTACTAATATAAATGTTTGAATGATCCAAGCCTCAATTTATCAAAATATTGAAGTAACACATTTAAACTTGTAAGCAGCCCATGGAATTCAGTAAGGATGGTCTCCTTGGAAGTTGTGTGCTCAGGTGCTTCCCATTGGAACTTAATTTGGCTGACATTCATGGGTTTATGAGGGCAGTTTTCAGCTAGAGAAGGTGGTTAGTTTAAAGCTCTGCACAGAGACAAAGTTTTTTTAAAAAAATATATAGTTCACTGTTATAGGTGAATGAGAGGGAAGTGTTGCTTTATTTTCATATGTACCTGAATAATTGCTATTTTTCTTTCATCCTGATGCAGACAGGAAAACTCCCTGCTCCCTGACAATAGTGTATAGATTTATCTGCTTTCCTCCCCAGCTCTTGCCTTTATCTTTATTTTACTTCTCTCCACTTTATTAAGCTGTTTGAAGCTTGCATGTTTTCTTCTTTTTTGTTTGCTAACTTTGATATAGGAAACTGGTGATAATCACGCTGATTTGTTTGCCGCTGTCGACAGTGAAAGTTTATGTTGTTATTTAATGTCTGCTGTTCAGGGGATCTGCGGTACAAGTGGAGAGGTGTTGATACAACTATTATCAAGAGAGAGCTGCCAGCCTGGGTACAGAAACATTCTTCATTGTGGGAATCATAAAAATCTTCAGTATCATAAATCATGTTTTAAGACAAAATCCATAGAACAAAAGTTAAACATTTATATTGGGGAGCACAAAACCACTGTGCTGTGAAAATCAATGATGCCTGTTTTATCGGTGGCAGACAGACAACTCAGGAGTGGCATCATTTCTCACATTTTCACCTATTTCTTTGGCTCACAGGAACTTTTATCATCCTATGTATTTTTAATATTTTTTAGAATAATGGAATAAAATTAATCCACACCTTTACACAGTATAGATGTTTCACAAACAAAATGACTGTCAGCTATTCTCTAAAAGTTGCCAGAAAAACTGTCTCAATAGCTACTGCACCTTTTGTCAAAAGGTGTAAGCATAATTTGAAAATAGACACTTTCATAGCAAAGATGTGCTTTTTATACTCTTATTATATTTTTTTATCACTATGCTGCATGCCACTACAGCAAATATTACTGTACTTCACAAAACGAGAAATTAATCTTACGAAAAGACTGATCCGGACTCACCTTTAAGCAAATAAAACTACACTGGGTAAAATCCTGCATATTTATACCAAGTTTGAATCAACTTCTATGGAGCTTGCTTGAAAAGTCTCTCAAAGTAACACCAAAAAAAAAAATGTTGGAACTAACACAGCTGTAGCTTAAGGTCTTTAAATCCTGTGATGTAGATACAACAAAATAAGAAAGAATGTATTGGTTTTGCCATTTACAGTCTTCTGCTCTATTCTTAAGCCATAGCTTAGGCTTTCAAATAATGACCTGATGTGACTACAATGTCAGTAGAGATAAAAAATTAATTTATAATGTATCATTCAGACAGTAATTTTTAGTCAAAGAAACAGAGCAAGTGCAAAGCACAGAATGTTAAATAATGTCAGAATTATCTTAAACCATACCTTAGAATTTACATAGATATTTCAGCAATTCAAGTGATATGCTTAACGTGACAGCTACCAGAACAAGTATTTGACCATGAGAACTTGAAGGAAGTACTCTATCTGAAGACAAGCTATTTTTATGTCCCGTAAGTAAATGACTTTTTCTTTCTATGAATTTCAAGGTGCATGTGGCAGAGGACATGACATCTGTATTCTGGTTGACTGGAAAACCTTACACATTAGAAGCTGTACAGAAGAGAAGGATACATAAAATATCAATAGACTTTTCACCTAGGGGAAAAAAAGTCATAAGGTAATCTAGGAAGAGGTTTTAAGGCTTAATGTTTCTCTTTGTTATTCTTCCTGAGCAGTAAACAAAAAGGTGATGCTTTTGTTAGGTTTGTGGTCACAAAAGGGCCAGCACCTGGGATTCTCAATGCAGCAGCCAGTAGTAAAAATATCCTAAATAGAGAACTTCTTTTATTGTTTTAATTTCAACACAAAATTTCACAGCAAATACAAAACTGAATTTATGCATTTGGGTTTTTTTTCCTTCATGCCATTAGTCTCTCAAAGCTTCTTTTTCATGTATTCATTTCTTTTCAAGTCTTTCAATTTATTATTGCTCAGTAATATCACTCTCACTAGATTTAAAATTCACAGATAAATGTCACCTTTTTTCTATCTGGGTTCTCTTACATGTCATTTATAAGTACTGGATTATGGCTCAGTCCAAGCTTATCTTTTCAATTTCATTCTCTCCCTAAGCATTTCTTTCAAATAAGAGATGTATACCTGTATTTTAGTAAACATGGATCCACAAAATACCTTGACTCCTTTATAGGTTGAATCTTCAGGCTCCCAGTTAACTTACTCAGTGCTGATCATGACTTGCTACCTCCTCACCACCCTCCACTGAGGTGGGGAGTTGATATTATCCCAATTTTACAGCTCAGGCTCCAGCCCAGATCCTAAACTGTTCAGATGCCTAACCGACAAGTTGGATTCTTGCCTAGCATCCTACAGAAAGCCAGTGGTAAGTAGAAAACTCATTCTATAGCTCTAAACTACTGACTTACACAATGATAAAGCTTGCTATAGAAAACAATCAGGCTCTAAATTTTGTAAAAATTAAGAAAGTGTCATGCATGCACTATTTATGGGAAAACAATGAAGCCAGTATGACAAGCACTTATACCGAAAAAGGGGGCACTGTACAATCTGTGTGTTGTTAACACCAACTCAAAGTTGGAGAAAAGGAGTCGACAGATTCAAGGCAATGGTGCCATTTGCAGAAGGAGTGGACATGTACTAGCATTCCACGTAGTCAACTGTCTCAGAGTTAATGATAGCCTGTTATATATTGTATCCACTGTTTATTATAATCTTTTGAAAACAAAATGATAATATTTTAAGACAGTTCTGGGGCAATTTTCATTGGGTCTCCCACATAAAGAACCTCTCTCGTTTATTTTATGTCAAGACTAGAAATATGCATAAATTACAGTATCCAGTCGTTATTTAAAGACTGCAAGCAATGAAAACTCTAGGTATATTTTTCTCAAGAATTTAAGTAATAATTTTCATCTGAATTAATCTAGTTTCATTAGTCACCCATTGGATCTACTTTTACTTTTTTCTCACAGACTAAGGAGCTACATGCCATCAGAGTAATTTACGTAGCATTTTTACTTCTGTAGGTGATTCTAGACTAAGATCAAGCCATTTGTTAACATGCCTTTAGATGAACTGAACATCGTTTGGTCATTGTATTTATTAAGACTAACGTGCAATAGCTCACATGGCAATAAAAGTTGAATATCACCATTTCTCCTTGTATAATCACTGCAAATACACTTGTCTCATGGAGTGATCTCCCATTAACAATTATTGGTTTCAGAGGAAACAGGCAATATGTTTAGCTTACTGTGGGCCTGTAAAAACTTCATAGGGAATAGGCCAAAAATTACATGGGCTTTTCCTTACACCATAAAAATTTTCCGAAATAAATGCCAGACTGTGTAAGTGTCACATGCACATAACTTAAAATAAACAAATAAATAAATATAATACCTGATGTTAAATGTATTACTCATGCAAAGATTCTTAATTGCTTTCAGTAAACATAGCAGGATAGGTACTGTCTGGTTGGCGTTCACTAGGTCAGCTGCAGTATTATACAAACATGACTATCACTTGAACCCTGAACTTGAGTTTTTTGGGATTTGGGAACACAAAATATAGACATCCTTAATCTGTGCCTTAGTACTAGAATCATTCTATCTTTGACATCAAAGTGATTTAGGACACATCATACCTCAGCTCAAAAAAAAAAAATCTTAGGGAGTGACTTGATGCCTGGCTTTTGTCAGGCTGGCAGATCCTGTGTAACACACTAGCGGGTGGAATTGCTCCCTTTACTTTTAGTTCTGGGTGAATAAATTATACATTAATATTTTATGTTCCTGAAATTACTACAAAAATTACAGAAATCAACAGTTCTAAAAACATTAAATAGCTCACTTTCATCTTTATAGCCACACACCAGACATTTTTGAATTAATACAGCAGTGACAACTATTCATACTATCCTACTGTCTAGTACAAAAACAGAGCAACAGCAAATTGTTTATTTTTTCTTAATGTCTTCTTTCCTAGCTCCATCAGTGGCTATAAAGTTCATGCTCTTACATGGTTTAACAAGTCAATAATTCAAAATAGGAAATGCAGAATCATTCATTTATATTCCACATTCAGCTTTATATCTTTTTTTCTTTTTTTGATTTGAAGTGTTTGTGTATCTGTTAACTACAAGGAAAGAAAGTATGCTTACAGGATTCTCCAGAGTAGAGGGGCACATACTGAGGTCCCTAATGCATAGGGTTTTGTTTAAGTAATGAGAAATCTAAGTCACAAAAACTTAGCATGCTATCTCAAAGATATACATCTAGTTATCTCAACATTCAGCGCATACACTTTTGGTGTGTGCTACAGTGTTAGAAAGGACCTTTATCAGGCAGGCAGGCATCCTTTGCATTAGGTGGCATCTCTGTAAATGAAGCTTCTGCTGTTGGGAGGATGGCTGGTTGGTTTTGAAGAAGACGGTGTCAAGGTGTTGATCACTTGAAAGCAAACTCTTCCTTTCCTCAGCAATTATTAATTCTGAAAAAAAAATGGCATGATTACAAAAAAAACAGAGGAGCAGAGTTACTGATATTAGCAAGTTTACTGAAGATTTTTAAGTAAAGGTACATAACTGTGAACTTGAAAACCAAATCTTTATCTTTACTGCATATAAAGCAAGAGATAAATCTCACAGCGTCTGGTTTTCCACTGTCACATGAATTTTTTTCTACTCCCCGTAGTAAAAAAGGCAAGATATTAAGTACTTGTTACAAAAAAAGCACATGGCAGAAATAATCTCTGTCATCCATTTGACAGCTTCAGCTATGCGCATAGGTGCTGTAGCTCAGCCTCTCTGGCAAATAACATATTGTTTAGAAAAACAGCAGTACAGCACATATCCATGCTGCCTACTGCCTGGCAGCAAATGGAAAACATCTAATCCCTGTTGCTCTGGAGGGGAAAGTCACACACGTGAACGAAGTTCCAATAAATAAAAAATGAGGCAAGCTCTGTAGAAGAGCGCTTAACTTGAATTTACCAGTAAATTTCATAAATGGCCTTGGCCAAGTAAGAAGACTACATTGCACTGAGAGTAGTTTTACTATAAAAACTGAATGAAGGGTGCAGATTCGCCCTTTGGAAAGCTGTTTTGTAATACAAAGCAAATATAATCTAGATTTCTTAACACCTTTTGAAATTATATGACCATAACATGAAGTGTAAAAGAGATTATTACATAGTATTACATATTATTCTGATCTTCTGATTGATTCAAGTGTGAACAGATGACTTTTCATGATTAAGAATCAAATAGGTAGGCTTCCTAAAAGAAATAACAGAAAGCCATAATACCTTTGACAAGAGTATTTATATTGACAACTAACTAACTGGAATTGCCTAATTCCATTTGAGAATTCTTTAAAAGTTAAAATAATTGCTATAAAATTAATTTATTTCCCTTAGATAACAAATCAAATAGTTAGATTTAATTTTTTTTCTTTTCTTACAAAAGATTAAGTAAATCCCTGGCAGCTGGTAATTTTTTCCTCCTGTTTCCAGACTGGGTAACAGTTCCGAGATATTCTACTTGCAACCAGGTTCTGTTTGATGCTGTACACAGAAAGGGCAAAAAAGCTCCCCACCATAAGAAGTTCACCGTTAAAGCACAAGAGAGGACAGAGCCAGACATTACAGAAAGACAGCACAGCACTAAGGACACAATGAGACGATAATCAACTATCACAACAGGCCATAAGCATAGACAGCAGTTGTCATTTATCATGATCATTTCTAGGGTAAACATTATGGCAAAGATTAATTTTAAGGTGTCTGAAGTAACCTGAGAATACATACAGGTGTGAGATGAAGAATAGGAGACAGAACAAAGTTTCTTTTTTAGAGCATTGAAAGACAAGAACTTTATATTTAATGTGGTGGAGAAAAGGCAGCTAAGAGATACACGCGAAGAGAAGAGATGGTTGACACAAGTAAAGCAATAGTCTGTCCCTTGAATGGGAATAAGCAAAGCAAGTTGCTTTTACTAATAAAAAATGAAAACATAAACGCCAGTTATGTAAAGGGTATGAGATATCCGTTGAAAGATGCATGTGGATAAGAGAGAACCTGTTAAGCAGAAAGCATCAGCACATTCAGATCCAGTATGGATGCAAGAATCTATTTCTGAGGCCAGACTGACAGGAAGGGTGGTTGTATTTAAAAAAAAAAAAACAAAAAACAAAACCAAAAAAACCCCACACCACATCACACAAAAAGAGCTAAAGCTCTTGGAAGAATGATTAAAAGCTTTATTTTGGACTTACAGATATCAAGCATTTAGACATCAGTGGTCTGATCTTACATCAAGACTGGAATTTGGTCAGAAATAGTCCGCTCCAGCACAGGAGGATAAAACCTTTGAATCGTTACTATGAAAGTAGCAGCTGAATTAGTTTGAGTGCAAAATTACTGAAAAATAAGCTGCGAAAGAAGAAAAATGGGAAACTAAGAACTGGGACAGTAATTGTAGCATATAACGTATGTAGCAACAATAACAAGGATGACAGAAGGTAAAAGTAATGTATAGCTACATAAAGTTGGTACTGTACAGTCTCCCCCTATTTTATTACCATTACTGCTTCCACATTCAAGTTGAAGGATTTGTCGTAAATCTGTCGACTCTGCCTACCTAATGCAACTTCTCTTGTACATTACTTATACCCTTACTTTTGAAAGAAGTAAATATCATATCTAAGATCAATGCTGCTAGAGAAGAGGCAGATAGCTGCTGAGGTAGTGTCAACTTTGTTAGGTCATGAAGCACACATGTTCCTCCTATAACATGCTCTCTTTGCAGCTTTAACTCCCATAGTTGTTTTTTCACTATCATTCCCAAGATGAGTGTTTGTCTATGAAGTGGCATTAACAAAGATTGCTTGGCGAATCCATAAATACCTCTAACCAAATAATTGATACACAAAGTGAAATCCTACTTGATCTCAACCAATTGCTAGCTTCTTGCTACACCTCTTTCTGCTTACACTCTTACGGATATGCAGGATCTATATCAACTCAAAATCAGGCATACCACAGCTGTCAAAAAAAAAAAATCAAGTTTTACTGACAGCTGGAATGTACATTGGTCTCAGAAAAACGGGCATCTGACATCAAACAGGATCTTATTCTCTGTTCCTTTCCCCATACATTTCATAGGATCAAGGCTAAATTAATGTTTGTAAACTACACAGTGAGCTTTTGGTAGAAAATGTATCTTGCAGGTACATATTACTATAAATTTGCAGGAACACAGGGAAGCAAGTGGTTAATTATATAACATGACTATAACATTCTGAGCATCACCATGGACATACACATCACTGCTGTGGTCACTCACCTATCAGTACTCATTTTTCAAACACCGCATATGGGATGGGAGTAGAACCTTTTCCTGTCTCTTGCATTTTATTCCTAATTCCACCTAACCTTTCAAATTTTTGGCAGTTTTCAGAATGTTATTTTTGGTCAATGCCTGTGAGAAC
>NW_009593534.1:10161-66709 GCF_000690535.1 Cariama cristata
TCTTTCTAGAAAATCCTGTATATGGAATTACGGCATCTCTCCATAATTGCTGTCAAATCATGTTAACTACTTACTCCGGAAGAAACTGGAAATGACCAGCTACCTGCTGGGACAGAGATGAACACAGAGACATAACAGCTTCTGAACACAGTTAAATGCCACTTCACTCAATATTAAAAACAGAACTAAGATGCCAGAAAAACTTTTGAAAGTTGAAACCCTTTTAAGAAATGTAGAAGTAATTAAGGCCTGTAATTTTCAGTCAGTTGAAGCAGAGTCCTCTGAAGTGGAGATTACTCATAGTCTGCAGCTGCAACAAAGAACCTTGTCATTTCCATTCGTTTTAACAGAAAACTTAGAAAACCTTTCTCTCTGCATATAAATTTCTCTCCATTGAACTTATTTAAATTGATAGGACTGATGTAGCACAAAACAGCGCAAGACTATTTAAGATGCATATCAACTTTTTGATTCTCAGCCATTAGCAAATGCAAGCATGCAGTTTTGATTTTCAATTCTAAACATAGCTAATTTTGGAATTGCAACATGTTTTAGTAAGACAAACATATTTATCCCGTTGGGTCTTGAAAAACCCAGGGAGACTGCACAATTTCTCTGGGCCTATGAAGCAAACGGGAATAATCCCTTCCCTTGGTCTACAAGCCACACTCCTGTTAATACGGCGTGGGATGCCGTTGCCTGCCTTTGCTGCCGGAGCACGCTGCTGACCTGGGCTCTGCCCTCTTCAGCAGGGTGGCTCTCCAGCTCGTTTCTCTCTTTACCTCTAATTTCTGATCTAGCAGAAGTAGCTGATACTGCTGGCCATAAATTGGAAATTACCAGTCTTAGAACTCAATGTCACTAAAGGTGGGATAATCTTGCTGTTTGATAACTTACTTTTTTTTCCCCCTTTTTGAATAGCATTTATACTTGTAGTGTCCCAAAACAAGGCTTGCTCCTTCACATATCAAAGAAATACTAAAACTGTGAGAAACCTTCCTGAATGATTAGTTAACATCAATACTTCCAGTAAATTAAGCATGCCAGGCTACAAAGTGAAGGTATAAAGATTAAATACTGCCATTTGTTTCAGAAGCATAGGACAGACTATGGGAAACGCTAGCTTCAGGAAAAAAATAATCAGGTAGGAAATTTTCATTGTTTAGCCATTGTCTCGACAGTTTCGATACATAGAAGTAATCATCTCTGAAAAAAAAAGGTTGGAAGAAGAGGCTGGGAAATAAAGTGCCACCTCCTAGATTGGCCGTTTCTGTATCACTGCTTGCATCGCCTGCCTCCCAAAGAGGCTCCTGCATACAAGAAGTCCTAAGAACAGAAGAGCTGCCAGCAGACCAGGTCTATATTTAGCCTAGAATACCTTGGGTAGCAGCTAAAGGAAGAGTAGAGCCACCTACATGATATTTGTCCTAAATATTGTTTCCCATCATTTGTAGCTCAGGGGCCTCCTAAAACAAAGTTTCACCAAATTCTGTTTTTGACTCCCATGACCTATTTCACTAACTCACTACAAAGCATCGGTGAAGGTTGCCGTCTTCCCTGAAAGCATAGGTTTTACTTTACCAAAGATCTATGGAATGTACCCTGATTCTATCAGAAATGATTATACCAAATACTCTCAATATTTAACCTCATCCACCATATGAAAACAGCCACAGGAGGCCGTGGGAATAGAGGAGAACAAAAGAACGGGAGGACAGGCAAAGCAATGAAGCAGGAGTCCATACTGTCTAGCTCCCAAGTTAAATGCCACAAAAATACTGTTGAATAGTTAGCTATTTGCCACAATTTCTGCTGCTGATTTGTTGTCGTAGTTTTCTATACTAGACCAAAAGTCTAAAAATCCCCTATTTTCCCTTTCCATAGGATCTCACCATCCAGGACAATTAGAAGCAGGTAGCAGCCATGAGTGCTCTATAGACAGCTTACGAAGTCTCAGATCTTTTCTTTCTACCTCTCATAGTTGTGCATTTGGGAAATAGCTGTTGAGATGGGGTAACTGCATTGTTTTTAAGCATCTCCATAGCATCAACCTTAGCTTTCAGTACAGAATATATTGTGTTTAAGCTTACCTTTACAAAGGGAAACCTCCTCCTTCCACCTCTTCCTGTTCTCAGACAACCGGGCAGGGCTGGTTGCTATCTCACAACATTTTCCCCCAAGGCTTACCTACCTGTGTCTTTAATGGGGTCTTCGCAATAGCCACAGCCTAGTACTAAAGGGGGTGTGTGTGTGCAGAACAGGACAGAGACAGACAGGACCAAGAAAAAAAACAAACCAAAAAACCAAACCACAACACACCTCTTGCTTTACCCCAAGACGCTGCTTATAGCTTGAACTGGATAGTTTTTCCTTCTTAGCTACAGGAAGATGTCACAGGAGTTAGGAATTCCCTCTCCCCTCTTTTTTTTGGGGGGGGCGGGGGGACGACACGACACACGGACAGACAATGACGACACACTTTCATCTCTCTTATTACTCCTTTTAGGGTGGTTTGCTTTTTCATTGGTTGGGTTTTTGGTGTCTGTTTTTTTTTTTTCCCCCTCTTCGAACCAGGTTTCCAGAAGTTGCTGTCCAACTAGATGTAGAGCTATCTGGAGTTTCGATCTAGTGCCTTGAAAATATTGGATGTATCATCCTTGTTTCTTCTCTGCTTAGTTCTCCTGTTTATGGTTCAAGACTTCATGACTCCCCAGATACACAGAGCAAGGGAAGAGACCCAAGACCTGCTCCTCCTCCACCCCCAAAGCAGCTTGATAACTGATCAATACATGCATATTTCAGTACCAGTAGACAAGGACATACATTCCCCTAAACGCATTTTCTACCCCAGCCCACTGAAGCAGTTACTCCTTGAGCCACTTGCTGTTAGCCACAGGCAGTAGAGTTATGAAATTTTTTATCTGCTGTATAAGCACGCATCAATGTTCTGTTAAAATGCGTGTGACTGCACAGCTTAGGCTGGTGGACTGGCGTAGGGTGACTACTCCTACTCTTGGGGCAACCAGCTACATGCATCTGAGAAAAGCTATTAAAAACACAATGCATTGGGAGAGATACAGGAAGCAAGGGCACACAGCTATGAAATTCCTGGAAGGTCACAGAAAAAGATCCCATAGCAGAGGTTTTTCCAGTTCAAATTATCAAGAGACTAGGAAAGTACAAGACAGACAGGACAAGCACTGAAAAGGCTCAACTACCAGCAAGATTTTGTCCCCCTTCCAAACTTTTTATTCTAATCCATTTCAGCAAAGCTTTTTTTCCTCTCCATTCTGCGAACAGCTTTAGCAACAGAAAGGCACTTTTGGCTTGGGGGAGGCCTGTTCACATTAAAACCAAGGCACTATCCCCGAAGTCTGGTAGACTTCGATTCCCTGTTAGAAAGCCCCCTGCAGAGGCCAGGCTTCTCCGATGATGGGAGCACGTATTACTCTTTTGAAGAAAAGGTTGCTGAGAACAGGTCTTACAGGGCCCAGCAGCTCTGCAGATGACAGACCTACCTCCAGCAGTGGCCAGAAAAGAGGGCACAAGTGCTGCAGACACTTGGGATTTCATCAGTCCCTGCCCTTAGGCACCTGCCACCTCAGAAGAGAGCTCAGTAAGGGAAAGGAGATAGTGGGGACAAAAAAAAAAACCACACAAAAACGAAAACAAACAAAAAATATGGCTGAGGGGAAAGGAAGAATCTAGGCAATCATGCAAGCAGTTTGCATATGAAAATTTGAGTATCTGATTAAGTTTAGCAATGGGCTTGGGGATTTTACACATAAAATTCATTCTTGTACATCTTCCTACAGAATATGAAGTAAAGAAGCACTACAACATACTAATTCATGTCAGACACGATAACACTTAAGTGATCCCTAACAAAAGGTTTCTTGTACAACGTGAACATCTAACGAAAAAAATAATCACTGCAGAAGTTCAGTAGCAGCTATCAGTGCCTGGATGGCACTTTTTTCCATGAATGATTTTGTTGCTGCTCTTGTTAATTTAGAAGGACATGAAACTCATCCAAGAGAGTAACTGATGGCTGGCATTCTCTAAAACCAGTTGAACTTACCATGTTAAAAAAAGCATCTATTTTCAAAAATAAGACTTCTTATTGTACCTTTTATTATACCTTATAAAGGTATACAAAGCAGTTCAGTACTAATACAACTACACGTTCTTCTGAGGGCTACATAATCCTCAACAGGCATCTGCACACACCTATGATTCATTTTAGTGAGCTTTTCCCTTAATCCAAAGCCCCTGAAAAGGAGGAATCCCTAACATCTTGCCCCACCCCTCCACTTTCTCTCAACTACTCTTAGATACTCTTAGATTTCCATTTGTAGGAAAATATTGCAGCCATGAGAGCTGCGACTCTTCAATTTATCCTTATAACTTGCTATCTTTACCTTTTAAGCCAGACTGCTCTTCTAATACACTAAAAGTTGCCCTTGGCAGAAAAAAAAAAACCCAAACAAACCACCATGTCACCCCAAAGGGTTTCATTCACTTTTCAGGCTAACTGCACCCTTAGTCCTGTGCTGAAAGTGACAGCCAGCACAACAAAAATCATCACCACAGGTACTTGTTTTTTCCTTCCTTTTTAAACAGGCAACCAACAACTTGTTTTCCCATTGAAACAGTTACATAATGGCTACATATCAAATTTGAAAGCTCCTCAAAATTTCAAAGTCAATGAAAGCCAGATTCTAGAGGGAGACAACATGGGTAAGAAAAATATCAATACACATGATATTTTAATACAAAATATTAGCTTTTTTCTTTTTTTTTTTACACAAGTCAGGTTTTTTTTAAAATATAGAACCTTAAAAAATGAACAAATTGCTATCCACACACTATAAACACTTTTTTGTGCTCAGTTTGATCAAGTTATCAGAACAATTTAAACACCAGTCCATAGTTTAAACACTGCCTTGAAGTTTTATGAAAACTATGCCGCACTGTGCACTACCATTACTATATGTACAGTGTGAAGCGCCTTCTTTCAGTTTTAATACGGTAGTAGAAACTGTTCAGTTATCAGGTTCTTTGTGCAAGGATTTCACATTCTACTCGTGCTCATGACAGATCTGCATTACATTTCAGTGGCACTGGTATGAGCAACCACATGTAATTCTGTGAATGTTCACTGAAGAATGTCCATTACGTATTCTGGAAGTACAAGTTCTTCAGCTAGATAAAAGAAAACTTGTTAGTTTAGGGGAAATGCTAGCCTGATTAGCCAGAATTTAACAATTTTAAGCACTGAAATGAATTTTGATTTCTCAAAGTTGAATAAAAGTCATTAACTATCACATTTTCATAGAGATGAACTATATAGCAGGTACATCTCAGGAATATTTGTAATTGCCCATTTTTTGAACCCAAAGAAAGGAAAAGATTTCCCTCTGAGTTGGAGGTCTTAAAAGCTCTTGTTTTAGTAGTAAATCATCCACAAGTTGCAGGCTGTTAGCCAAGTAGATTTAGGATGATTTACTTGCATTACAGTAATTTACACAATTGAACTTTATGCATACAGTACAAAACTATGAACAAAAAGGTGAAGCAAACTTTTTTATTTATATTCAGGTAAAAACATTAACCTGATGAAGTAAATTATTGCAGATTTGAGAAATCAGCACATAAAACAGTTGGACAGAGCATTGCTTACAGGTGCTTTATCTGTGTCAAAAGACAAAGGCTGAACTGTTTGTTCCAAGCTAGTGCTGGGGGCGAGAAAAAAAAAATAAAAAAACTACAAAAGTAATCGGGAACTTAGATCAAGAACAAGAAAATTGTTTACTCAAACAGGGAATGAAACAACTAATTTGTGTTTTAAAAAACTTTACATCAATTCGAAATGCTCTGGCCTTACCACAATACACACTGGCCAGCCCAAGCTGTTGGACTTCAACTACATGAAAGAAATAATTCTTCCTAGCCTCTAGTAAGAGGCTTTTGCTGCCTGAATCACTGTGTAAACAGCTCTAGAGCGTTGACTGGTAAAGACTGTCGCCATTATATCCTACCACTACAGTAAAACTATGCTATAAGAAAGGTTCTACCTAGTTACAAAGGCTGAATTATATTGACAAGATATATTTGATTTCAGTAAAATTTAAATTATCTTAATCAGAGAAAGAGGCATGGAGCAGTTAAATGCCCATGCTAACCAAAACATAACAATTGTTGAATGTTGCACACAAAAAGAACCAAGTGAATTGCACATCAGACAATACATGAGGATGGGTAAAATTAGAGGCAGGTGAGGGTACACAGAACTAGTCTACTAAACTAGATTTGTCAAATACATGGTGTATTTTAATTTCTGTACTTATGTACAAAAGTTGTCTTTGGAGGAAAAACTTCAGACTTAGCTAGATGGATACACACAGCCCAGTATTAAACTGCACAGCGACATTTATTGTTCCAGCCTGGAAAAACATCCCTTTTTAAATTTCACACAGCAAAGCAAGTTAAAAACTTCACTCATCAAATAAATGATAATTTAAACAAGAACTTGCTAAAGAAACCTTGTCACAACAACTTTTAGGGCCTGATCACTTTAAGTCCATAGGGGCCTTTAATGAATATCAACCAAGTGTCTTTTTTTATAATTTGCAAGCCGTTTTTCTACAACAAGAAGGCGTAACACGTTTCCTTGACTCAGGTGACATATTTAGAAAAGAATCATGAGTTTCTCTTTTGCTGTAACAGGCAGACATTGCATTTTTCATTGTGATCAGGAAAGATGGAATGACTGCTGCCCTTCTCTTGCAGCTATCAAGAGTTTTTCACGCATTATCTCAATAGTTGAATAGTCCGGCAATTTGAGATAGTTCACACAAGTCATTACTGAGGGTAAGAAATCATCTGGATTCTCTGTAGACTCAAACGTCTTGCGTACAATTGTCAATGGAGGATTCAAACTTCGAAAGCCTATTAATGAGAAGAGATATTCTGAATAAGGTTGTTCCTCTTGAAAACCCACAGTTAACACTGTAGACATCTAACAGCAACAGAAGCATGCATCTCATAACTGACCATCTCCATTCTTAAAAGTTTAGAATATGGCTTATAAGGCCATGTAGCAAGCTAAAAAAAATACCTAAAATCCTGTCTGTGGATTAGTTTTCCAAGACAAATTGAATAAAAGAAATAAGCTAGACACATCTACTTTTAATCCTGTGTTCTGTGTGTGTAAATAACCTATACCAAACATAGTATTTTTAAGAGTTTGTTGGCTTCATACACATTTGATAAGATTCTCTGAAATTATCTAGGACTCTGGTACCTTTTTTTAAATCCAGCTAAGGTTTTTATACTCCTAACCCTCAATCCTATCTGCACCATCTCTCCCCCAAAAGAGGTCTAAGAAAATTTTTTTAAAAAAATCAACTCTTGCCCCCAAGCCCCAAAGAATATAAGTAATGGATCAGATGGATAAATTCTGTTTTTACTTGCAAAGCATTCAGCTGAGAATACAGTAAAATGTGTGTTCTACAATGGTCCCTAGCAAAGACAGCAAATTCCTCAGTTTTCCTCACAGCCTCTCATCTAAATTCTGAAATTCAAAACGGGGAGGAATTAAAGTCTATCGCGTGGCTAGTATTGTCTGCTTTCTACAAGAGAGATTATTGTTTCCAGGTAGCAATGCATCATTTTGTTGTTATAACTTAATGCACCTCTAGCTAAGGAATACAGTATTAAGGGGGTTCAGTTTTCTTTAAGTTTTTTAACTATTTTTGCCCTCCGACAGGTTATCTGGTAACATAAATCAAACTGAGAGTCAATTGAATGAAGTGTCATGAGATTAACACAAAGTTTGAGAATTCCAAGTCCACCTAGCCACTTCTGAAATTAAAAATGTCAAACAAGTATGAACCTCTAAAATAAACAGTTAAGTAATTTTTTCCTATACTGAAATAATCCACTTATTCTGAAATGCATTAATAATACTGATCTCATATATAGCAATATGCAATAAAACCTACCTCCTACAGGCAGTCTGGGGCTACCCGTCACAAACTGAAGAAACAGTCTTTGTTGTTCACTATCAAAGCTACTGAGAATTTCAAAGAGATACTTCACTGCTCGACTAAGGAGGGGGAAAAAAGCAAGCTGTTATTATTTTGTTTACAGTTAAAATAATTGCATCAGATTCATATTCAGTGCAGTATGAATTTTTTCAAATAAATTTAATATAATTCCTTTAGCTTGAATAACAGTATATGGAAATTATTTAAATATGTATTTTCTAGTGCTAATTTTTTTTTTTTTTTTTAACAAGACCAACACCATATTACCTGTCATGTGTATAACCGTGATCTGGCCTGCAACATTCCATTAAAGTCTTTGCATCCCAAGTGTCCGTTTTACTGCCACACAAGAGCTGCTCCAACTGTAAAATTAAAAAAAAAAAAGTAGTAATTTTTCCCCTTTAGAATCTGAGGCAGAACAGTACTGTCAATTCTGACCACTATCACAGCATTCTACTTTCTGGAATGGCTTGCTGCAAAACAACCTCAGTCACCCCAAGCAATCCTCCCAAATTCCTTGAGAGCAATAGCTTCATCCCAGTGACAGCCTCATTTGCTCAATCTGAGTTTGCATACAATCCACTACCGCATCTCCTGGAACAGAGACAGTCCTAATAAGCAACTTACACTGGAGGACCAAAAATGCCTTAACTTTTTTGAAATGCCACATTTTTTAAACAAATCTAGAGGAATGGGAAGAATAGTGTTTACACTTGCTTTTTAGTACTCTAAGCTTTTCTTTGAAAGAAAAACATTAAAAAATTAATTATTAGATAGAGATGGATCTGTCAGATAGCAGTTTTTATTGAACTATTTTGCCTGTTCTTTCTACACACTGGGGCAAGCAGAGATGACAGGCTACAGCCAAAACATCAAAAGCTTCTACAGACATCCTTCTAGGATACACGAGGAGGTGTAAAGCCCCAATCTCAATAAAACCAGGTTTGACACACCTAGCTGTTCTGTTCACGAACAAAAGAATTTTACAAGTTCTATATAACAGTTTAAGAATGGTTTGTAAAAAGGTTCAAATGACTGGACAGCTATCAGCAACACAACATGAGATCACACATGCATAGGATATCTTTTTCTTGATAGAATGTATCTCACACTACTCCTATGGCTTAATTTTGATCAACTGTATTAGTAGATTAGCAATAGACTAGTGTCCATATATTAAAGTTTCCAAGAAGCAGCAAGCATCAAACCATGCCAAACAACGACAAGACAGAAGAATAGCATCACATGCACCGCAAAACGGAGAAGTTTGGGTAAAACACTTAAATTTGTTCCAGAAAAAAAGGTGGTGGTACTTTTGAAAAGGAGTACCAACAGACAGGCATGAAGAAGAATCACTATGAGCAGTTACAGATCTCAGCTTTAAGAGACTCTTACATTGCAAAGCACCGCGAACAAAACAGTAACATGTTGCTCCACAGCATGCTTAACATTTCTTCATGAAGTCAAAGGTGTAAGTTTATGAAGGTAAACAAACCCTTCCAAGTACAGTCTTCAGATAAACTCCCTAAAGGCAGAGTAATACAACATTCTCTCTTCTAGTCCAGACAACCATAGTTGTGTTTTAATTCAGTCCACTTAAGAGTATAAGAATTTTACAAGGAAATTGATATGGTGGGTGCTGAAAACAAGGCAAGACCAACTATCCTTACTCTTTATCCCTTCATCTGAATCTTCTCTTATTGTCTAAAGCCTTGTTAAAGATCTGACTACTTTTTTTTTTTAATAGAACTTCCAGGTAGCATCTATCTATATCTATAGCTAGTAAGAGTTACCGCAACACAAGGAATTAATTGACCTATCTATACCAATATAGACAGCCTGCATACATATATTTAAGCACTTCTCAGAAAAGCTGGACACACTCGATTTTAAAGAAAATGAAGCAGTTCCTAATAAAAGCATCAAATAAATGACCACTGAACATAGAAATCTTTAACATTTAAGTATGCAATTTAAAGGACACCAATTTTTAGAAACATGCATTAGGAATTAACGTCATCATCACAAATGCACTGCATCCAGTGCACACCTAGGTTCAGGCTGTCCATACACACAGATCTAAGGTTATAAAACCATGAGTAAAAACACATTTACCAACCTCCTCCGGATAGAAGTACTGAAGATGACTGAGGGGGAAGACTGATTCAAATCCATCTCTGAATGAGTCAAACTGTCTGGCAACCCCCTCATTTAGTGCCCAGAATATAACCAACTGCAGGGAAAGAAAAGTTAAAAAAATATATATATTTGAACAAAGGAAGCATGGAATGATCCCTACTGTACAAAAGCCTACAGCTGCAGAAAAAAAAATTAAAAAAAAAATCACGCTACAGAAGCCTAGCCATATGCTCGCTGTAGTTGTGGCAGAGTCTGAACTTTGAGTCATGGAGCTGCTCTACAGCATTGCCTCATTTTGCCTTAATTCATAAGCTCATACCGCTGCATGCGGGCAAGTGCAGTACTACTGCAATGCAACAGACACAGAATTTGTTGGGTTTTTTCTTTACAACCTTCTCACGTGGTCTATCATTGCAGATTGGCAAAAGTCATTTGCGAGTTCAAACAACCCCATATTTAGAATGCCCTAAGCATGAAACTCATGCAGAATTTAAACAACTTATTTGCCTTTATTTTGGACAAAACAAGGTTAATACATGGAATTCAGAATGGCTGGTTAAACCAAACCTATTTTACCAAATATTTTAAAACAAAATCTAAACATTTATTAGACATTTTTAGAAGCCTAACCTAGCTGTTCTCTCTGTACACAGATATCCATTTAAAATTCAGCAACTGAAACAGAAATCCTTAGGGCATCACTGGCAGTATTTTAGTTTCCTCCATGGAAAAATATAGGGCCCTTTTCTAATACACAGTTACCAAAAGTAATTTTAGTCTTTCTGCTATATTAAGTACCTTAATATTATAGGAATACATGGGGGGGAAAAAAAAGAAGTAACTTATTTTGTGTTACTGGGACTTGGTTAAGCATCATAAGGCAAGAGACAGTAAGACAGTAGCCTAGGCTTTTTGTGTGTTTTTTTGTTTTGTTTTTGTATCTGCAGTTACCCCCTCAGCACGAAATTCACCTTCCAAAGTGGACAGCACCTACTGAAACAATAATCACTGGAGGCAAAGGAAGGGGACATGACACAAATAAGACCAAATCTCTTTTACAAGATCTCCTGCAGCCAGTATTTCTCTGCCATGTATAATATGTTTCTTAATTTAGCAGACTGCATGCCAAGTTCAGATTCTTTTGTCAGTTAGTGCTACTGATAATTACACTTGCCTTGGATACCCTGAACTCCAGCAGGAAATGAAGGCTGGTTGTAAAAGATGTGTTGTCATTGCACAGCTACTAGTTTTTAAATGTGTTGAAAGTTCTGACCTGGAATGCTGAAAAAAGCTTAAGACATCTAAGGAGGCATCCAAACATGATTAAAAACCTCATCAATACTGCCTGAGGCAAGTATTTAACTCTGTCTGATCAACTGAAGAGTTACTTGTTCCAGAAAGCTCTCGGGTATGAAAGTCCATTAGGATCTGTTAATAAGCTTTCCTACAAAAAAGTCAGGCATTGAATTTCAGGTACAATACATACTCCCTTGCTTTCACCAATCAGTTTGTAACACTGGAGAGGAAGCTAGTAAGCACCAGCAGCACTGAAGCCTGTTCTGTAATGCAGAATATTCTATGGCTATTCTAGCAGCAGAGTTGCTTACTTAGAATTCTGATTACTTTTTATGATCAGGAGCACGTGGCAAAATTAAGCTGCACTGTACTCTTGTGGCTTCAAAGAGGAGATCAAATTGCTAGACAAAAAGAATGCATTCTGGAAAACTTTTGACCACAAATTTAGAATAAGCAAGTTGGTCTCTTTCTTTACAGTAGGGGTGGGGTGGGGTGAGGGATCTTTCACTATACTGTTAGCTGAAACAGTTCTACCTTCTGATAAAGGCAGCTCCTGGGGGAACCATCCTTGGGGGAAAAAAAAAAAAAGGGGGTGGGGGAGGTGGAGGGTGGAATGACATGACTGCAGGAAAGGCATGAAGAGTAACAGTAGGATGGATATTCTAGATTTATAAACTACTTTTAATAGTAATCCACACACACGATTTTAATGAAAATGACATTTTCAAGAACAGGGCAGCTGACCCACAGGGAGCTTTACAGGCTAGCTAGTAAATAAAATACACTGTTTCTAAATTCCAATTCATCATATTTGTGATACTGAAGACACTAATTTTTTATCGGAAATATCTTCTATTTCCTTGACATCAAGTCTGTAATGCTAATCACTGGGATCTAGTTCAGTTTCCTCTATAAGGTAGGAATACAAAGACAAGGACAGAAAAGCTGCACGTGTGTCTTTTAAAGAAAATAATCCCAAAAGTTGGTAAGAAAAGTGGAGAGCAAGCTTTCTGTAGTGATCTGCTTTTTCTTTACAATGTCAGAGGCCTGCAACAGGATAACTACAGGACATCCAAGATGTCTGCAAGCCTTTCTCAGCATATCAGATATGCAATACGTGTTACCTAGAAGAAATGCAGATTGCAAATTGTACAAAAATCAGACTTGAAAGCAACCTTGCTTAGCTTTCCTCAGTAAGTAGAAACTGCAAATGCTGTTTCTAGCAAACTACGGTTGTTGGCCTTGCCATCTGTAAGTCTGCAAACAGCTTTTATATCCAAATATGTTTAATTTCATAAGTGATTCCTGACTAGTATCTTGTCTTGTTGAAAGCAAATTCTACAAGAACTGGATATGTGTCTAACAGCTTGAATCTGGAAGATGAACAGCAACTGCTCAGTACTCAGTTGTAAGGATTATGGAATAACTTTGCAAAGTTCTTGGTTGATATCCAGCAGCTTATATGCCCCTTACTGAATCACTTCTACCAAAGCGTCAGGCACATTTCTTATCAGTGCTTGAAAATCTTAACAGTCCTCAGAGAGAAACTGGCAGCAGATTAACCTGTCAGAAAATGCATTATTTAGGAATTGGAATAATGGCTTTTTCACAATGCAATCAATCATTCTTACTTCCATCCCACTATAGCTTCATGTGATAATACTGCATTCTTCCTGCCTTTCCTCATCTCTTTTCTAGACTGTTTTTAACCTATTCCCTTTAACACTTTCTTATGTAGAAAGTTTCCTACCTTTGTTCAGCAGTATCACCCTTTTGTTTTTCTAAGTTTTACGTCTATTCTGACATAGGAATAAATGAATATGCAGGTGTACTGTCAACTTATTATGGCACTGTTTTGCTATCTGTTCCTTACCTATCTTTTATGGTTTCAGGGTTGGTTGGTTTGTTGTTGTATTTTTTGTTTCTTAAAAAAAAACAAACAAACAAACAAACAAACAACACACACTACTGCTATAATTTTAACTCACAACTGAGCTGATGTTTTCTTAAGTCTGATTGCAAAAAAATTTCATTATTATTATAGTAGTTCAAAGCCCACTGAAGTGTGGCTAGCAGGAGCTAAATCACTGTTACAAAATCATTATCATACCCAGATATGGGAACCTGTTAAAAGATTCTGAAAGTCCACAGCTCAAATTACTCCACTTACTACAACACTTTTTATCAAAAAAAACATAATTCTGATGACTTCATTATGTATAAACCAGACTTCTGTACTATAAAATTTTTAACTCAGGTGCGCTAACTAGGATTCAAACAGTTTTTCTGTAGTAATAAAGCAATCCGTAGGAAAATTATTGCTGTGCCCAGTTCACGAGAATGAACTGAAATATATATGGAAACAAGCTACTTGGGAGCAAGGTAAGAAAGAATAAAGAAAATTTTAAACCTAGATTTGCTTTTACATACTCTGAGATACTCCTCTAAATTGTGGATGGTGACTGGTATATCTTTTCCCCCTTTTTTCAGTTCTATATTAGGAAACCCAGGAAGTGTGAAGTCCAGCCCTAGGTCTTCCACTGAGCAGCCATTCATAGTCAGAGCCTCCAAGGCATACTGTAGACTTTCTTTGGTCTAAAAAAAATTGGAAGTGAAATCAGTGAGAACAATTCATTCACATTAACTTACCCCAAAATTATGACTTCTAAAGCAGTTTTGACTAAGTAAACGTTTCTATAAGAACATTACTATTAATACTGTTACAGTACTCCTTGCTTTCCTATTTTTTTAATACAGAACAGTAAACCAAGACAAACCAAATAAACTTGAAAGATCATAACAGTACATTTTTTCTAGCAATTTTGGAATTACTTTAACTTCTTGCATAGTATTTATTTAGAAAATACACATCTTGTCTTGCAGTAGTAATATATGCTAAGGCTCTTAGGCTATGTTTTTTCCTTAGAATAGTTAATGACATTCATATTTGGCATGCATACTGACATTTTTCAGCTTTCATCCACCAGGTTTCAGGTTTTTCAAACTCTTGTTGGAAAATTAAAAGTGGTGATCAAGGAGAGTGTGAGACAGTGAGGTGAAGAGGAACAAAGGCCCACACACTTGCAATAACTGCACTAGTAACAAAGCAGATTTATTAATAGTATAAATTAGGTTATTACCACGTACCATTTATTAACATCGGATGCTAGAAAAAAGCATGCGTGCCAAAGACCTTGTATCACAACTCTGCAACAGTGAACAGTACTATTTTCAGCTAGAAGTGGATAACCTTGAAAAGTTAAGACTCTTCTGTATCTATAAAAAGAACCTGTATGCTCACATATGAAGCCATTTACACCAGTTCTGCATACAGCTCTTCAGTGGGGGAGGAAAAAATCCACAAAAAGCACTACTTAAGAAAATCTGAAAATTTGCCTCAACCAACCAATAAAAAAGCCAAGCCTTCCAAACGTTCAAAAATCAAAGACAGATTCCCACCACCTCCTCCATGCCGCCCCCCCCGCCCCAACATTAAACTTGGTTAGTCTTTCCAAAGTGAACCCAAGAGAGGTCACCTTAGGCAAACATCTGGCAGTTTTAGCCTTTTCTAGCTTGTGTTTAGTTACACAGAAAAATCCCATAATAAATTTCTAATGTTAGAGTCTACACTACAAAAAGACCATGTTATAATTACTAGCCACTGATTTAATGACGTTAGAACTACTCCTTTTATTAAAATGAAGTCATTATCACTATTACAATCAGTATTAAGCACTATCATATACACTCAATTACTGCTACTTCATAAAATCCAAACGTGTGAAGATGCCCTCTTCCATTCTTAGGGTTACTTTCCCACCTGTGTTTTGTCCTGTTCAAGTCTCTTCTTTTGTCTTACAATATCTTCAAGGTGATATATTGATTTGGCTACTACTGGATCAATACTGAACAAGTCATGCGATGTCAAGGAAGTTTCTTGTCGTAGCATCCATTTATAAAAAGGAAGTCCAAGAGGAAGGTCCACCTGGAAATCGAAATGTCGTTTAGTATTGAATTGTCTTCCAAAATTGTATCTTTTTCTATTTTATCTCTTGTCTAGATCTAGACTACTATTTACTAATTCATAGTTCTGGCACACACCAAAACACCACGTCTGCATGTTTTTACCTGAGAAATTTACAGTCAAGAAAACACAACTGACTGCCTCCTGCACATACATTAGAGCAATCACAGCAAGCTATCAGCTGGAATAATAATAATAAGCCCAAAATTATCTTAACCAAAGACTGGAGAGAGATTGCAACACTTGGCAGGCAATGGCTTTTACTTTTTTCACTACGGTCTCAAAAGCCACTGTAAAGATCTTCAACATGCACTACCCTTTCCCTTCAAAAAGCTCAGCTGCATCCCTCTCCCCAACCCCCTCACCCAAACTGCTAGAGTGGAAAATAATACCATGCAACTCTTCATGCTATTTTTCCCCAGCACAGTCAGAACTAGAGTATTCATTTAATCCTTCAGAATCACATTTTCCATTTTATTCTCACCAGTCTAAAATCCATGATTGCCTTGGCCATTAGTTTTCCCAGAAAGCGGAACTTCATTTTAACTTTTGCAATGTGAGCTGGCTTGGCTGTTCTACCAAAAGGAAGGGCAAAAAGGCCTTGAAGGTTATGGATGTACTTGGTACCTTCCTGGCTTCCTGTTGAGGAAGGAAAAAAGAAAAAAAGATGTTCAATACATACACTGCTAATTTCATTCCAGACACAAGTCTGAAAAGCAGCTCTCAGATAACCATAACCTAAAGCTTCTTATAAAATTTAAAAAAAAAGCCAAACCCACAAAGATAATCACACATTATCATGAGGCATATTACCTGGCCACAAACTGAGGTGCTCTTTCAATCAAAGCCATTCACGTAATTAAAGTCAACTTAGAATTAATTCAATATTACATCAATATTGATAGCTTAGGTAGTAAAACTTTTACCTTTTGGATTGGCTAAAGTCACTTCTTCTCCCCTCCAAAGGCCTAAGTCTGCTCTCTGTAGTTCCTGAGATACAAGTGCATAGAACTCTAGCGTGGGGCCTAGGCCTGTGCCAACCTTCAGGGGGAGGGAGGGTGTGGGGAGAGGAGGGGGAATGAGATAAATAAATAAATGAGTCCATTAGGTCAATTTGAATATCTAAATCTTCACTTAGTCTGAGAAATATAGTATGTTATTGGCTATAAAGAAGACTGCATTGCAAAAAGCGTCTAGAGAACCTAACTACACCAACATTAACAATATGACTGAGACAGCTTGGAAAGACCATGTATCAAAGGGAATAATAGTGGAATAAAAGTATTAACCACCTAATGATCGTATTATAGAGAAAACGCACACAGCTGTTTGCTTGGAGTTAGAAAAAAAAGTGCTCTGCAGAGTAAGACCAATTATGAAATTTAGTAGATCAGAAAGAGTTTCTCCTAGCAACTAAAACACACAACCAAGTCAATTAGCGATAATTAATAGATAAAATTTTGTGGCACCAGCAATGGGAAGGACCAATAGTCTGACCAAGTCATTCTAGGAAAGTTGTAGCTTTTTTGTATTAATCTTCAGTAAAAAGGGGTTAAATTAGACTGCATTGATATTACTTACTTCATTCTCATACTGGATTTCCAACATGGCTCTTGAACTGCCTAGATCCTGCATCACAGATTCTGCCTGTTTCAACAGCTCATCTCTGTTCACAGTGCGCTACACATTAGAGAAGTTTTAAGTAGTGAAATTATGTCTGTAAGTCCCAGCTCCCAAGGCAGTTATAACAGGAAAAAAAATTAGTTATGCAAGTTTTTCCACCCCATGCTAATAGTTTCACAGTTCAACAATTTGTAAGCTTATACTTTGATAAAATAGTTCTTGCTTCTATATGAAAACTGACTAAAATTAAAGTTTTTGATATAAAATGAAAAACCAATGCCTTACATTTGTATCAGTATAACTAATACGTACTACTCTTGCCAAGAATCTGGCAGTAGGACTATAACATAGCAGAGAAGTGTCATCATGGGATGTTACATACCTCAAACTAGTATGTGGAGAAGAAAACATGGAATAAAGATGCCAAAATCCAGCAACCTAAAGGAATAATCTTATACCCTGCCCTTGTGGATTCTCCAGTAGGGAAATTCTTCCTCTGCGTAAAGGCAGAGGATACTAGGGAAAGGGGAGGTTTAAAAAAAAAAAAAAAACAAAAAAACAAACCAAAACAAACACCCAACCAAAAAAAAAGAAAAACCAACAAAAAAAAAAACCCATCAACAAAACAAACACACACAACAGCACTGGGATTCCTACATGTTGGAAGCTGTACTCTAGTTGAACTAGATTCTCATGTCTCTTGTCTTTTTTGCCCAGAGGTATTCAAGACCATATAGCAGATCTACACTATACAGCAGATCTTAGTTTAACATAAGATCTCTCCAGACTCAGACACCCAAGGGTCCCTCAATTTAAAATAGTCACAGCTTAGTTTTATTATGTTGTGATAGGAGGTTCAATAATCTTGAAGAATACAAGGACAATATTTTTCTTTATTCAGGTAACACTTAAGGGTCTAAATCCTATTGCTTGAATTCTTCTGCAATTCTACATAAAGCAATACAGAGGTTTACAAGCTAATATATGGAAATATCACTAATGCAACCTAAAACTTCAAGTTCATTCTTGGAGTATAGTCTCAGAACTTACGTGGACTCCAATTTAAAATGAAGCAGGACGTCAGAAAGCAGTATAGCATACTCTAGCCCCTTCTGCCACCTAGAGGCAGACATCCAGATGTTGTTCTGCTTTCTACTCGGGCCTTTTAAGTGAATAAACACAAACCTCCCCTTCATCGCTATACTACCAAAACCTGAAGTTTTACAAATAAATCTTGTCTTCAATAATACCATTGTGAGAAATATAAACAGATCTTCCATTTCATTTTTAAACAAGATATACCTACTTTTTTCCTGTCCAGTCGCGGTGCCACTCTGCTATCCTGAGAATCTGATTGATTGATTTCTGGATTAGTATCCAGTAGTCTTTGCATGGCTCGATCACGATCAAAAGCAGTTACATAAAACAGCATTTGACGGGTATCAAATGGAAAGAAAAATGGGCTGTAAAGAGCATTGGATTAGTTAGCTGGGTTCCAACTAGCATCTATCACTACAGTTTAGTTTAAAACACAACAGCAATGTAGTATGCCTGAAATTAGTGCTTTATTAAACACTGTGGTAAAAGCAGCCTCCAAAGGAAGCCTTCCAGAACACACTTTAGTTTTAGTTACAGTGCTTATGAGCAAGAGTCTAGAGATGGAATTTAATACAAGAAGGAACCCCAAAAGATTCCAGAAATTTCTAACTCTTCCAGAAAAACAATTCAAAATACTTGAATGCCTTGGCTATGCAAATTTTAAATATTCTTTTACTTATTCACATCTGTTTTACAGTTAGTAAATCTAACTTAGATCAAAGATTTTAGGAAGGTGGCTCAAGCTCCTATATTGGGGGTGGGAGAGTGGAAAATAAGAACCTGCCTACAGCAGCATCAGCATTCTACCTTCCATCATTTTCAAAAACCAATTTAAATAATCTGTGAAAGACTACCAGAGAAACTTATTATTTTAATTTATCAATTCTGCTGTTCTTGAAGGTAGGTACACATTAACAGTGTAGTCCTCCACTGATACTGAAGTCAGCGGCAGTTTTATGGAACAAATACTGCTGCAGATGTTTGTATAATAATATACATTCACACTCATCATTTGTTATCTGGAATGTTTATGAACAAATTTAGAGATCCGATTTTAAAAATGAAAAAATGAATAGTTTCTCTATAGTACATATTTCCAGTCAATTGTCACCAATGTTGCTTCAATTAACATGCCTGAAAAAATCTCAAGAATGTCAACTCTGACTTCTCATTCTTTCAAGTGCAAGTTTTACAGCTTATACTCTGTATCAAGATACTACAAAGTACTGTGAATATAGCTTTATAAAAGTTATTTATAATATTTTATCAGCGATGCTAAAAATATTTTCCTTGGTACCATACTGAATATGTCAAGATAAACGTAGAGGTATGACAAAAATGCCGTTAAGCAGTTTTAACAGGAGGAAAAAATTACCTGAATAATCAAGTACTATTACTTCAGAGAAAGTTTTAAATCGCTCAGAAACTTCTGCAAGAAGCGATCCAAACTTTGCAGCTAGTTTACCCCTCCATATTTGGTTTAAACTATGCAATATAGATGTAAACTTCATGCAAGTGTAACTATGTAACTTAGCAAGACTTCTGTGACTGCATTTTACTCTCCCCCAGCACTTTGAAAAGCCTTGTAACACACAATGCACCTGGACTGCCCAGCCAAGAGGCCTACTGAACTCAAATTAGAAATACTATACAGTAACTCATTCATACCATGTTTTTCCAAGTTCTGTCAGCCAAGTTGGTATGTTTCCTGTCATAATTACCAAAGGATCCTGAAGCTGCCTGTTTGCTTTTGCTGTCAGTTTACTGTTGATAAACTCTGAGGTTGGAATTATCTCCTTACAGATTGCATTCTGTGTTAAATAAAAACAATGCACTTCTAGTTAATGAAATGTTGGAAGAAATACGATGCCTTTCTTAAGAGGGGTTTTTTTATGCTTCTAATTTGCTTATCACAAGAAAAAACCTTCATTGTCACTTTGGTCATACAGAGTCTAAGACATGAAAGAAAGACTAAGTAGATTTTTACTATTCATTTTCCCTTCAGGAATAATGTTGCTCTTTGAACTTAAGAAAGGAAAAAGCATGGAAAATGTGTTTAACACTCTACAGAGGAAATATGATTGACTACAAGAATTTATAGCCTTCATCTTAGCAGAAGTTAGAGAAATGGATAGGGGAAGATGATAGTATTTGCATTATTCTATCTTGGTGAGGGGGTGACAAACAGGGGAAGGCAGCTATTTTAAGGTGTTTCAGGGCAGAGCTGTCTGTATCAAGTATGAAAGTGATTTAAGAAGTGCTCTACTCACATCATACAAGTAATACCAGTATCGACTGATGGCATGTAAAACTCTCAAAAGAAGAATAACATCTAATGAGGGATCTTCAAATGTTATATTTTCAGGTGGAATAGATATGAGGTAAACTTCTAGAGGATTTAATACCGAAGGGCATACACCATCTAGCAGGAAAAAGAATACATTATCAAAACAAATCAATTAGAAGTCTTCCCAAGATTTAATTATTAGGAGCCTAGGTGGTATTAGTTATGGCATTCACTTAAACTACAACAGTTGAGTTAGACAATTCTGTAAATAACTTATTTTTAATACACACATTAATATATGCTTACTTTTCTTATACTATGCTTGCTTTAAAAGAAGCATGACGGTGTTTCTAAACACTCTTCCTCCACACCCTTTCAGAAATTTCACAAGTCTAACATAATAGCAAGGCAACACACCCACCATGCCACAATTCATCATGCTTTTTAGAATTTCTCGGGGAGGTTTTCGTGGGAGCAGTTTGTGCTCTTCCTCTTTTACCACCAACACAGTCCTTATTACCATCTTCATCCTCTCGCACAGGTTTGTACCTAACAAGTAATTAAAAGTTAAAGACATGTTTATGAAATACTAACTTACATGGAAACAAAAGCAGTTAGGAAAGTGTTAGTTCTTGATTATCAGAATTTTACTTGAATGACAGTTAAAAGCAGAAAGACAAGAACAATGTATTTGGATATAATCCAGCCTTTGAAACTAGGCCCTCAGAAGCAAAGTACGTCGTGGAGGAGAAAAAATGGGGACTCTCTGGCTCCATGAACTGGAACAGAAGCAGAAGGTATAGACAAAAAACAAAGTGGGTTTTGGGGTGGGTTTTTTGGGGGCTTTTTTGTGGGTTTTGTTTGTTTTTGTTTTGTTTTTGAGTACCTCATTTAAGTATTAGAAAGAAAAAGACACTGCTGAATGTTGAAGTGTTTGGCATAGTCATAGGTCAATATTGCTCCTTGCAAAGTATGGTCAGAGAATACATATACCTGCACAGCCATCAACTATGAAAACCAGTATGAAGCCATTATTTGTAGGCTGCAGACACTTTCTCTATTGTTTGTGGTTAGTTACCCAACACTAAGAATGATTTCCCTCCATCTAGCAGGTGTCATTTAATGAAATCTTACTAAGATTTAAGTATCTCAAGCACATCAGGAAATTCAAAGCTTCACAGTTGTGCAGGGCAGGGGGGAGACAGCTATATTCCAATTCTCTTTATGTATATACATCTAGGAAACTGGAGGAATTGTCCCCTGATTTCTCTAGCCAACTTACCAAATCGTATGAGTTTTTGTCCAAATCCCAGCTCTTCCTAATGGGTTGCTTTCATCATCTGTAGACTCCCTCTCCTCCTCAGCTTGCAAACTGTACTGCCTAACTGCTTGATATACAGTCATATTGTATGGCAGCAAATGATCTCCAATGTAAAATTGCAGTCTATGTCTCACATTCCCTGAATTTAAGAACTGAGCAGCCTGAACAAAACAAAAAACCACACAAGTTAGGAAACTTGTTGCTAGCTTTCCTTTAAGCCTCTCCCCACATTCTTCCCTCCCCTTACCCCCAGAGCAAAAGCTTACCAAAGATTCATCTATTTCTTCATCTGACCCATCATCGTCACTATCCTCATCATCTTCTCTAACTCTTCCATAGCCTGAAGCAAGAAAGGAAAAAGACATTCTAATTTGTTTTTACACAAAATGTAGCAATGTTTTTGTACTTTGACTTTTATAAACTCCAGTGTTTAAAACAGCTCCAAAATACATCTGTTAAAAAAAGAGTAAGGTTCAGATGGGTTAGAAGAAGTTTCAGTATCAACATCTGGCATCAAAAATCCCAAATTGCAGTCAATCTGACAATCAACTAGATTATACTTCTGTTAGTATTTAGACTGAACTTTTTACAACAGGAAAAAGTCTGTCCCAGAAAAGAGAATATTCTCTGCAGCCTTAGTCTCCTCTGTGAGCAAGGTACATTTATAGGTACCTCCCGTTTGTCTTCAGCATAATCCTCAAAGGTTTTTACGGACACAATAGTACGGACAGTAGTGACTATCCCAAGAAGGAAAACACGTGTAACTGTATAATACATGTATTTACCTCTAACTACAAGGTATCTTTCAATGGCTTGTACCAAAGCCAGAGGATCAATCTTCACAGGTCCACCTTTCCACTGTTTCACATTAGCACAGTCTGGATGTCTTTGCAGTTGGCATTTTAATTGATGTGTATTGAAGAATTTTAAAGCTTGGGATCCTCTGTTAAGAGAAAAACTCAAAATAATTTGTGAAAAAAGTTACTACACAAAGAACCTAATAATCATAACTGCATTAAAAAATGCATTTAAATAGAATTTGTAAATACATGTATAAGCCACTTGTTCAGAGTATTATTTCTCAGCCTATTTCTCTACAAATAAGCTATTAAGGTTTGGATAAACAGGTTAAAAATTTTATTCTACAAGAACATGAGAATTCAAGTTGGACAAAGTCTGATTTCCAATGGGCGCTATGCAGATTAAGAGAAAGTTCAGTTTGAGGTCTGATTACAATACGGCCTATACTGACCATCTTTGAAGTCTGAAGTTGTTCAGTGGTCAACTGATGCCACAGGAGATTTAGAGCTGTGTTTACCTGCAGTCCAATAAGGATCCAAATCGGCAGTGGAAAAAGCAAGTATCTGCTCATGTGTTTTTTTAGTAAGGACCTAAAGAGACAACCTGAAATCTCCTCTGTTTTTTCTTGCCAAGTATAGTTTATATGCATGTTCCATCTCAAACTATCAATACTCAAGCTAGCCATTTTATACACAAACCTCTTATCTTGGGCTGCTTCTATTTCCAGGTGCTAGTGAAAGACTATGAAATCTTAACACCTAAAAATCCTTATTGACATAATCCACACTAAGACTAGCAGTCAAAACAATGGCTGCAGTAGCCTGACCTCCCGTGTCTAATTTTCTGTCAAAAAGAATAGCAGAATTTTGCTTCTATGATCAGCAGCTTTATAGCTTTTGTAGTTATCCTACTTTTTACAGAAATAGCGCATATTAGGAAGCGTTGTAAGATTACAGAGCACATACTTTTTGCAAAAGCCAGTATCAAGACAATTAACCCCTTCAAGTATTAGAAATCTGTGTATTGCATTCATTCCTATGGATTTTAACAGCTTCACAAAAAACAAGTACTGAATTTTAATGTAAATTAGATTAATGCTATACTGTGAGGCTCTAATACTTCTGTTATAATGGATGACAAGTCACAGTTAGTGACCAAAAAACTTCACACTATCTTACTACCTGAGAGACAGAAGATTTTTAGCATTTCAAACTTTAAAGAATAGTTTTCAAAAATTAATTTTCAATGTTCATCCCATCCTAGTTTCTACATAGTGACAAGAATATGTCTATAATCAAATCAAGCTTTTTAGCCAGCACCACAAAATACTTTCAAAACTTATACACAACTTACACTGAAATAGACTTGCTAACTGCTATACACTGAATGAAAAATAGTGCTGATTTATTAAAGAAAAGTACAGAACAGAAACTGTAGAAATAGGTCTTCGGTCACTCAAATTTGTTACATAACACAAATAACAAGTTGGATTCCAAATTTAATCTATCTTAAGACACAGGGCAGGTCTACAGTTATTTTAAACTATGTTGACAGCCAACAGTTATCACTCAATCCAACCTAGAGACAGAACCTATCTGAATAACAAAGTTTAACGCTGTAATACAAACTCTCAGCAGCTTAATGACTTCACTAAAAAATATCAGTGTCTCAGCAATACATAGATTATTTCTTTCCAGTGTTTGTTACATGGGGACAAGGAAGACATTTGAATTTTTAAAGCTTAAATTTATAGATTGCATTTAAAAATCACACATCCACCCCCAATCTAAGTGAGAGACATTTCAAGATGGTAAACAAACATTTGGTTTAATACTCAATCTTCCACTGAATAAAAAAAGCCAACTCTATAATTGCTTTTGTCAGAAGTTTCCATTACCTCTTGGAACTTCTAGCATTGAAACAAGTTTTGGAAAACAAAAGCTTCCAACAAAACAGTTACCTGAGCATTAATCCTTACCTGCTCCCTGTTCCATTTCCACTAGGAAAGTCATGCACTTTGACAGGAAACTGTTCCATCTGACTGAGGCAATTGTTCATTTTATGGACTAATGCCAACAAAGGTGCATTTTCTAATGGCTCTAATCTTCCAAGGGGTTCTTCTCCAGGAAGCTGAAATATATTCCAGTCTTTTAGTTATGTGCTTGAATTAAGCCATCTTAAACAACTTATACCACAAGTTGTTTTAAAAAAAAAAAGAAATTAAGAATCACTGCTCTCACTTAAAGTAGCAGCAGTATCAGGATGACTAAATGACACTTAACAAGTTTATTAAAGACCTGTTTTAAAGAACATACTTTTCTCTCCTGGTTTCAACTGATTAGCCCTACAGGTTTTAAGCATTCACTCTTAACCATGAGCAATAAGCTTGATGGAAGCTATAATTATCTACTTTCCTCTCCCACTTTAAATTTCTTCCTTTAAAAACAGGAGAATGTAGTTTCTTGCAGTATTTAGGACTAAAGAGAGCAAGTGGGAAGATTACTATCCAAACTCTTTCCATATCAACTTCTTAGAAGTCAGGAACAACTTTTAAGTTGTTCAAGACTCAGACAATTGGCCGTTTTGGAATTTATTTCCAGTGTCGTTGTGTGGAATTTTCTGTAATTACAGGGTATTCTAAACAGTTTATGACCTGTAAATACCTAGAATCATGTGAAAGTTGTAGTATTATACAGCTTAGGCATAAACAAAACATTCCTTCTGTACTCCATCTTTAAGCCAAAGTCACTGCTGAAACTCTCAGATGGTCAGTTTATTGCAATTTGAGAGAAAGACAACTAAAGAATGATAAAACAATGAAAAAGAACACTTACCGGAGAAGAAAAAAATACATGAAGAAATCTTTTCAATCTGATATCCCTGCTTACAGCATCTTTCTCACTTTTAGATGTCAAATAAAGCAGCAGTTGTTTAACAAACCCACTATGCTGGATTTCAAATGAGGAGACGTCAGACTCCGAGACAATGCTACGGATTTCTACAAGGCACTCTGTTCCACCATCCACCTGAAAAATATGAACATAGTATGTTATTACCCAGGTATTAAGGGCTTAAGAAATACTATTTTTCCTCCTACTGCATGTAACAGCTCTAAAGGGAGGGAAAAAAAGGAAAGTCTGGAGTGTATAGAAACTCAAAGTAATGACAGGGCAAATAATCTGAGGATAAACAATTTCTCTTGAGTAGAGGAAACATTACAGGCAACATCTACATTTTCCCTGTTTTAAGGAAAATGCAAGGTCACATTTCTGTCTCATGCAACATAAAAATGAGCTCCAAACAGAGGTTCTGAACAAAACAAAAAACACCCTCAGATTGGTATGCATTTTACATCACATCCGTATGGCAGACAGCAGGAGGGAAAGTTTCATATTTTAATGATTGCTTAGATCAAATCACAGAACATAACTCAGCTGTTTAGCTACTTTAGAAGTTACAGGTTAAGACCACCTATCAAGGATCACAACTGCCTGAGAAACAAGGCTTAAGTTCTTGAGATGCTAGTAGATTCGGCCCAGTCTGTATTTTTTCTATCCTTTCAACAAAATCCTACTTCCCTCTTATCCTCACCTCCAGTTATTACCAACTGTGTTGTTCTTTATATCTAAAGTCAATCCCTAACAGTTAACTGTAGAAATTTTAAATTTTGACACATTGCTAGGAATCAAGAATATCCTTGTTGGTACTAGTCATTTATCATACATGGTATGTGTCAGAGCTTATATAGTAATTCTAAAAAAAAATTCCAAGCAAACCATTGCAAGTTAAGAAACACTGTATCATCATTTCAGGTAACAAAAACTGTGCTTAAAGTATTGGTCATACTGTCTAAAATGGTCAGCCTTCCTCTAGCTTCCTCCTAAATGCTTCTACTGCTTCCACTCCCAACCCCACTCCAAGTAAGTTTTCCATTTCTAACCTGGAGGTTGAGTTGTTCAGTTGCAGTGCAAAGTCTCTGTAATACATTTAGTGCAGGATTGCTTCCATCCATGTTTTCAGAACTAAAATAATGTTCTACAAATTTATGGGCTTGCTCCTTAATCCAGCCCTTAATTTTTTCTCTGTAAAGAAGCAAACAAAAGGCATTTGGTCACACTTGCATTTGCATCCTCCAATATTACAAGTAAATACGGCCAGAGTATCATTTTCCCCCATGTTTAACAGCAGTAACAGTCAAAAACCCTTACCTCTTACTCAAACACAGTAAAGGTATATTCTCTACAAATTACACCATTTTTCGCAATTCTCCAATTTTTCCCAAGCATGCTAATTTAAACTATTAAGAGTTATTTTTCTCTACCTTAATTTCTTGATTCTTCTTCCAGTTATTTTAACAGTGGTTAAGCTCAATCTTCTTTGATAGGTGCTACTTAATCACCTCATGGCTCATCACAAGAAAGTAGATGCACCTCAAAGTCAACACCAGATTACAAGTATTTTGATTTTTTTTTGTGTGTGTGTACCTGTTATTGGAAATGGTATCCTTGGAAGCAGCCCTTGCAAGACCACTTACTCCTGCTGTTCGTGCTGGTTCAATATTATTACTGTTGGACTGTGTGCTTAATCTTCCCCATGTTTTAGGATTTAAACTTGCCAAGAAAGAAGATTTAGGAGATTGAGTAGTTGTAGGGCTTTTAGCTGGAGGAAACAAAGGCAAAATTAAGAGAATCAACAAGTTTATTACAGCTAGCACTTTTGACAGCTTATAAGCTTACTTTTAAATTTAATAGGTGATAAGAGTATCACATTTTAAGAATTATTTACCTTGATTGTCTACTTTGTCATCATCTCTTGGAGGAGAGTATTTTGGTCTCCTTGGCCCTCGTTTTGGCAGTCTTTTCCTCTTTAGAACATCACTCAGTCGTCTGTCCAAATTTAAAAATAAAGTAACATGTTTCCATCCACCATACTCATATGCATACTCATCCCTCAGTTTAAGATACATCTGCCAGCTATTTCCTCCAGAATTAAAAAAAGGTTCCATCCCATAACAAGGAGGGCACAAGGGAAGAATCAGCTCTGGGACAAGGGGTCTCAACTCTGTTTTAACTGGAAGTACGAAGTGATTACTCCAACCAGAAAGAGGTTTTGCTTGCTGTCACCTGTCTATTATGGGAAGCCAAATACAGCCAGAAGTGCCACTAAATAAAGGTTTCTCAATTTTCACATTTTTATTTGTGTATCCATCTGGTTATTCATTTATTTGAATACACTTAAGACGACAAAAAAAACCCCACAAACTCTACAGACATTGGACATTTGACCCGCCTCCCCTATTAAAGCCCAGAACACACTTTTTCAACAATTTACGGAGTTTCTACTCACCAAGTCCTACACTTCTCAAGTTCACATATTTAAATTCTGGTTTAAAGTTACTTTCCTTATTATGTCAATACATTAAGACAAACATTTCACCTTTAAAATAAAGGCAAATTGTCTAACACTAAAATAATTTATTCCTATAAGAGATTTTAATTCAAATAGTGTTCAAAATGGTTGCATTAAGGATTACTTCTTTTTACTCCAGTCTCCAGCAGAAAAGAACCATGCACCATAGCTATCACCTCTCTGAAAGAGTCACCTTGTCCTCAAGAGTTACATGAGACTACAGCTGTTGCTCCTGGCCTTCTCCAGCCTCTCCCCAAGCAGTAGATTATTTCATATCATTACATCATAACTATCAGGTCACTAGTGTTGGATTTTTGTGTCTTTTTTGTTTGTTGTTTTTTGGAGGGTTTTTTGTTGTTTGTTTGGGTTTTGTTTTTAAAACATTTCATGTAAAATGAATCAACATTACCCATTGAGGGCTTCAACACTACTCCATTTTAAGTTCCTTAGAGAAAAATACCATAGCAAAATGCAGATGATATTACACCAGCCCATGTCAGTCAAGACTTAAAAAACACCAAACCAAAACAACACAACCAAAAGCGCCACAAAACAACCAACCCAAACATCCACACAAACTAAAACCAACCCCAACAGATCATTTTTTCACAACAAGTAGTGCACTTACCCCTGTGGGCTCAGATCCAAAGAATCCTCCCGGCTGTGCTGTAAGCTGGGAGAGCCCAGATCTGCAGCTGCATTACTGGCAGCAGTGGCTGTTCCAGTATTTATTGTTGTAGTGGTACCCAGCGTTCCTGATCCATTAGTGCATACTTTCGGTGGGCTTGTTAGCAAAGCCTCAGACTCTGCTAAGTTTTTCACTTGGTGCATCACCCCTTTGCAAAAGAAGAAATCTTTGTTTGGTGGGTTGGTTTGCTTGTGGTTTCATGGGGGGGGGGGCGGTGTTGGTGTAGGGAGGAAGACACTGTGCAGACAGAAGTGTTTGAAGAGGCAGAAGTCTGTTATCCAAACCTGTTTTCACTATGGCAGTATTGGCTCAACCCACCCATCAACACTAAGTAAGTTTTAAAAGCAGATCAATCCTTTCTTCAAAAAGTTAAAAAAAAACCAAAAATAACAACAACAGCAGTATGAACAGCAGCTAAAGAAACCCAAAAACACCCAGTGGATTAGAACAAAGACTTCCTGCCAAAGATTCATCAGTATTGTCCAGTAAGACTATCAATGTAATTTCAGCAAGCCATCTTCAGCCTAAATAAAAGTTCGCTGGCATCTAGTATACCTGTACAAACTTGTTTCAGGTTCAGAAAAAACAAGCTTGTCTCCTTCACAGTTTTGGTCAGCGCCTCCCTCGTCATATGATAGCTTGCACGGATTTGCCTTTATTACTCAAGAACAATATTAACTTTTTACAGCTTGGGGGGGATGGAGCAGGGCATGAAGGATATGGATCCTACACACACACATGCTTTTAAAATACTAAATAAGGAGATGAAGAGAAAAAAAAAGATTTACCTTCTCTTCTGAAGTAAACACTAAAAATGTCAGGCAACTTTTGCATTAAAATCTCTGCCATCTGCAGGGCTCCAACTACTATTTTAAGGTCTTGACTCGACAGCATGGAGGCAATGTGACTAAAACAGATAATTTATTAGAATTAGGTTTGTCTTTTCATTTTTTGCTTTTTTAAGAAAAAAAACCTAAACCAGTTTTGATTTGATACATAGCACTGGAGACTGAAAGCAAACAAATTTCACTGTGCTTTTGTAAGCTATAAATAAAGGACTGAAAAAGTCTTCTTCCCACCTAAATCACTTTTACCAAGTTTTAACATGTGCCATAAAAGAAGAGAGCATTTTCTTCCTTTAAAGAACATGGTGTTGTGGAACTTGGTACTGCCTTTGAAAGACTAGTCCTTTTTTTTTTTTTTCTAATTGTATCCCTTTATCTAAATCCCTAACTTTATGGTACAGCATGTAGGAGATGTTTCATGAATAGAACTCACCAGTTGAATACCATGAGATGCTATTGTTCACATTGTATTACCTCAAAAGTTATCTTGCCCTCACAAAAGTTTATAGGCAAGTTTTAGAAATCGGGAAAACAGAAAATGGTAATACTAGACATTACTAGTACATACAGCCATATAGGTAACCTAAGTTTCTAGTAAGAATGCCTAGAGTTGGCATCTATTGCAAAATGTAAGATGCAAAAAAAAATTCCTGAAGAGCTGGCATCCTCAGCTTTTGCAAAATAAATAAGAATTTCAAAGCACAGTTTTCCCCTGAACAAGATGATTCAAAAAAGCATCACAAGTCAAGTTGTAAGCTCAAAATGTTTCATTCATGACAGTTAAAGAACCCACCTTGAAACAGCATGGTTTTTCAGCACGTCTTTCAGAAGTTCAGCATCAGCAAAATAAATTATCCTAAGAATTGCTCTAAGGCACTTGTGTCTAACAGCAGGTCCAGCTGAAGAACTATATACTTCATAAAGAACACCAAATAATGTTTTGATAAAGGATTTTGCCAGTTCTGGGTCCTCTTTCATTAGTTGTGCTCGAGCATCATCCTTCTTCAATTCTGAATGTCCACCTATAAGACATTGTGCAACAAATCACTGCATAGTTCTTTGCACCTCTGCTCTAATGATTACTTTCTTTTGTTAAAGCTGAATTAGTTTAGCTCTTGAATTGAAAAGATATAATTTAAGAACCAGAAGTCAAACTGATGGCAAGAATGGATGTAAAAATACTCCTCTTTCAAGGAGTCAAATCTTTTTTCTTCAGTTTTCTTACGTGTTTCTGTATGATAGTAAGAAGTCCACACACAGCCCTCGTTAAATATGAGAGCTGCACGAATAAAGCTGTTTCAGAAAATCCCAAGCCAGGAACATCCCCAGCTCCTCCCCAATTTAAAGCATTTTCAGTTCCCAGGAAAAGAGTTTACATGTTAAAAAGAATACATTTCAACAGTTTCGAGTTTTGTTGAACGGCTGTCTTCATTCATGTAAGTCAGAATAATTTGATGTTCCACAGAAACCGTAAGAAACGTATCAGCCAAATAGTAGACTGTTGCATAAATTAGCCGTAGCAAGAGACACCAGGTGTCTCCTAAGCTGTACTTACTAGTGTTTGTATTGGCTAAAGGGTTCGGTTTTCGCTGAATGGCACGTGCTGTTCCAGTATCCTCATTTATTTGCTGCATAGAGTTAAAATCAATAGTATAGACACGCCCAAGCGTAGACAGGCTTATCTCATCCTCACCAACCTGATGAGCTGCCTAAAACCAAGAAAGAGTTTAAAGTTAAGAAATCTCTAACAAAAAGGAAGCTATATAAGAGGTGAGAAGAGGGACAACACAGTAGGAAAAACAATGACTGACAGAAATACACTAAGAATGGTAATTAAGCAGTTCACTCTTTACCGAATACCAAAATAGTGTAATATTACAGCAGGAGGTTTGAGAAAACTCATGTGTTTCTTACTCAGAAAGAACACAGCTGATATTTTCAAAGTCGTAAAGAAAGCATTCAATTCCCTAAACAATTGCACACATATTTAAAAAACATCACCACACAAATGTGTGGAATTACTACCTCTATTATTCGACTGTCAATCCTGTTATAGGGATGCCAGAGACCCCTGTCATCTCGCCATTGCCATATTGCACCGTCTGTATTTTGCGCATTTCCTTTCTTTAGCATAGTATCAACAGCAAAGATTCCCTCTTTTGGCAGGCAAGGCATCAGTTCACTGTAAAGAACACAAAACCAGTACTTTACTAGAAGTATACAATAAAGCCCATCTAAGCTGAAAACTGTTTGCCTTCATTTTAGAGAAGTTAGGGATTTTACCATACCAATCAGACACAAAACCTAGGGCTGCATAACTTACCAGATAAGAGAAGTAAGCTCATAAAGTTCTTGAGGACTTCGTGGAACAAGGTCAATTTGTTCTTGACAACTCCCATTTGAGGCTCCACAAAGGAGGAAGTGAAGCGTTTCTGCAATATCTATAAAAATTATTATTCATGAGATTGCCTGTATCAGAATATGGACTCCATTTTGTCACAGCCCAAAACAAACAGATAGTAGAAAGCAAAACAAAAGCCATCTCTTTGAATGTTTTAAGAAATGTGTTTGCTCTCAGTTCTGGGGTTTGTGGGATTTTAGAGGTTTGGGTTTTTTTTTTTCCCCCCCTTTAAGGGACATCTGGGGGGGGAATGTCACTTAATATACAGGGCACAGAAGAAAACAAGGGAACATACAGGGCAGTTGAAACGACAAGTCAAAATTTATGAGATGAAAATAAGAAACCAAGTGAGAACTAAGACAGTTAACACAGCAGTTACTTTTCCTAATGTTTTCCCTTAGAAAAAGTCCTTAAATCACATGTTTCCCCCACCTGTTAAAGACTGCAAAAAGAATTATTCAACTCGTGCTGGAATGAGAGTAACTTGTGCAGCTAATACAGACTCAAAATTAGGCAACTGCTCCAGTGACAACAGCTAGAGACAGGAAAGGGGAGAAAAACCCCTCAGGAAAAAACAAACAAAAAACCAAGTCCAACATCTCCACCCCCCTCCAAAAAAACTCCACATTTTCAACATGATTAACTAAACTTTGTATCCCACAGGTAGCAGAGTACGAAAACGAAAAAATAAAAAGAACACAGTATTTGTCTAATCAAGTGCAGAGTTCCATATTGACTGTAGACATTAACTTAAATAGGTCCCCCAGAATACGAAAGAGTAAGAACTCACTTTGCTTCATAAGTTGGACTGCAAGTGTAGGGCAATTGGAGCACATTAAGGAAAACATGCGCACCACCATGATGAACATTCCTGAGCTCAGGATAGGAGGCGTCACTACCAAGAGTTGCTGAATATTTGTTAACAAGTCCTTAGAAGCAACCTGCTGGAGCAAGTTCTTCAGGAGGGAATAGCAAAATTGAAAACATTAGTCTCTGCAAGGTAAGCCCTTAGGAGTAACTGAGGGAGAGAACAAGGGAACAAAAATCCACCCCCCAAAAAACCCACACCCTTACCTCTTCATGCTGGAAGTTGTCCACCAGCCGTGCAAAACAGAGACAAGTGCTTTCAACAGATTTTTTATCCTATTATAAAAAAAAGTTAAGTATTTATTTGAATTTTAATATATTAACTTGCATTAGATTATCTGATCATTTTAAGGCATTCATAAAATTTCTCCAAAAAGGTCAGTCAAATCATATTTTACAGAACGTTACAGCTCTGAATTTTAAATTCCTTGATACAGTCTAAACTGACCTCCTGATATGGCTGTGCTCCTGCATATTCCCTGGGAAACACCTCACACTTGCAACACAAATACCTTTAGGGACCTTTAGAGTTGAATAAATGGATCTATAATATCCTTTTTGGATTCTACAAGGAGGAAACAAAAGGGAAGAGAGCTACAAAGCCAAAGCAACAGGAGATATAGATAATAAGCAGGAGTGAAGGCTACCGTTCTACAGACTACATGAAGTCTGATTTTTATATCATGCAGTGCAGCCAAGACAGCAAATCCAAAGACATCAAGATAGTGAAGACTGCTCTAAAAATAGTTCTAGTTAAAAGTTCATTAAAACACTCAAAAAAGGTCATCTGAACATAATAAAACACCTTTACTGTAAGGGTGGCTGAACAGTGGAAGAGGTTGCCTGGAGAGATTAAGTCTCCATCCTTGGAGATATTTAAATAAGGGGGTGGGGGGGTGTGAAATCAGCTGGACATGGTCCTGGGCAATTTGCTCTAGTTGACCTTGCTTAAGCAGGGGGTTAGGACTAGATAACTGAGAGGTCCCTTCCAACCTCAACTATTCTGTTAAGAGGTAACTCAAGATTATTTTTTTTTTTTGCTAGAAAAATTCCACTTCAAAATTTCTTGAAATCTTACTTTTGTGGGTTGTAGCTTCTCTTCAGAGAGCAGGACTCTACTTGTCCCTACTAGTGCTGAGAATGGCGCTTCCTGTTTCTAAAGCACCATCTAAAGCTGACATCGGACTTCTGTGAAGCTGCCTCAAAGATTCAAGTAGTCTCTCAGCAAGAAGATGTTGGCAAAATTAAGAATAGCACAATAATACACAAAAACATTACCTGGAAGCTTCCATTTATTTGCAATTGTTCAAGAACAAAATAATTTCTCCTTTTTCACCTTTTTAAGAGGGATCTGCCAAACAAGCAGTGTGTCCAAATTGATTTTGGTGCAATAGCCATTGAGAGTGCTCATTTATGAACATAGCAGCATTACAGGAGAGGCAGATCTCAGGAGTCCCATGATTTAGGATTCATCACTTAAAATGATTGTGCAAGAGTAGGAACTTTCTTTCTGAAAAGCCGTAACCCCTCCCAAAAAGACGAATCGGGGAAAAAACAAAACCACACAAAAATTGAAACTGAAGCTTTTCCAAGTTAGAAGTGGGAAGGAACCTTGCAACCCTTCTGTTAAGAAAAATGAACAGCAATGCTACTGGATTTCCTCTTACTGATGGGCCACAAGGACTACAAACCCACCATTATTCATGCTCTAACTTAAAGTACCTTACCTCATTTTGCAAAATAGGGGTGTCATGAATCCTTACAGCACACTTACAAAAAACAAGAAGTCCATATGCACACTAGAGTATCACAACTTCACAGTATAGAAACTTTAAGGCAATTATCACATTGCAGAGGTAAAGAACTAGACATCTGGAGGCAACTTTATACTACTTTCAGGTCAAAACTAAAACTTTCTATTTTATAATAGCTTCTTACCTGATGGGTTAACCTTTGTGTAAGCAGTGGCAAAGAATCTGCCACAAAGTGAAACTCATCAGGTGTTATACTCTGGCAGCAGTTGGCAGCAATAGCTAGCGCATTCCTCTGTGCATTTATACTGAAGAATTCCAGATACAGCAAACAGTCTGCCAACCCACCCTATAATAAAATAAACGAACATTTTCATTCTCAGTACTGCTAAAGTCACAGAAACTTGTTTTCCGATTTCATCTTCACAGAAGATCACCAAGATGCAGAACTGGTAGAGGTAAAAGCGCTTTCTTTTTTACTTACTGCCTGCAGAATGGCTTTACTATGTCTGCGTGATAACATCTCCAGGGCTGTAAGCGCCTGCTCTGCCACATCAATGCACTGAATAACTTGCAGCTACAAGAAAAGAAGAAAGCTTGTAGATCAATTTCTAAACCAGTTTCTAAAAATAATAATCTTCATTAACACTTGGACAGTTAGCTTGTACTAAGTCACATATGCTAATGCAGCTGCACTGCTAACTTTAATCCAGCTAGCCAGTTTAAGGCTTGATCAGCTATATAGCTCCTCCGAGAGTTACCAGTTTGTGTAATTACAAAACATCTTTGTAGCACCAATCAGACAAGAAGTTCTCAGTGAATCAGACAGTGCTTTTCAGTAAGTGTGTGAACAAAGAGTAAACCTGTTTAAAATAGTCTCATGCATTATGCATTCTCTTGTAAGCAATGAAAAGAAGCCAGTATCTTAATGCTATATCCTAAAGTTAAAACAAAAGATAAAACCCCTCAGATTAGTTTAACACTGTTTCGATTTCATCTTACCTTTTCCAAGAAGACAGGAATTGCATCTACCACTACAGCAGATGATCTGGGAAGTGCTTCCATCATATATGTTAAGGCCCGACATGCATGGTTCATCTATTAAATACATAGATATTTGCTTTGAAGTTCAGATGATACATTTTTGCATTTCAAAAAGTTTCTTAAGCATTACAAGTCACTTACAATGTCAAAGTTATGCTCCATCTGCAGCAGTGTTATCTGTGGGTTTTTTTTAAAAAAAAAGTATTGTTAGTTTAATAAAAAGTTTCTAGATATCAACATAAAAAAAGGGCACAAATCAGTATCGTAGCTTTTGACTCAGGACTTCAAATTTTGGTAAAAGCTTCAAAAGAGCCACTTCTGTTCTTGAGCTATTAAAGAATTAATAGGACTATCAAAATTTAGCAAAACATGCCCTCAAAACTAAATAATGAGATATATACACATGCACACATACATATAATTAAGAACACATAATATAAATAAAGAATATTTAATTCGAGTAAGACATTAAGTGAAATATTACTTGCTCCAGTAGAAATATGAGATTTGATCTTTACCAAAGCTGGTACTACACTCTTGACTGGAAATCCTCCTAATGTTTCTTCATTTCCCATGACCAACAGCTGGCACATCTCAATCACTGCCTGTAGTTGCTGACTTTCATCAGTGGCTTGGAGACCTTGTAAAAGCTGTTGGGCTTTAGAACCTAGATATCCAGAAACAAAAGATTAGGAAAGAAGATATTAGAAAACATAAATGTTCAAGTGAACTGTTACGCTACACTTCTGCCAGAGTGGAAGACCAGAGATAGTTTGTTTTCCTCTGTATTTGTAGTTTCACTTCATTGCCCTGTCATAAAAGGGGGGGTGGGGATAGGAAAAGGAGGCAAAATCTCACTCTTGGCTGTCTTTCCAGTGCAGACTGGTCAGCAGAGTCCACCACACTGCTCACCATAGCCATCTTGCCAACCTACAGCAGGTGCCAGAACCCACATCATGCTACCTTCATAAAGCAAAGGACTTTTCAACACACTCCCTGGATAATACAGCACATGGAGTATCCATGAGACCCCATCCTCTTCACGGCAGGGAGTGTAACAGGCTGCCTTTGGCTCTCCTGGGAAGCCAAACAGACTTGGACTAGAAGGTACGCATCTTATCCAGCTGCATAATGCAGATATTGTGGAACAAGACTAAGTACATCAGTGAGAACATGGGTCCTATCTGAAGGAAATTATTTCTGTCTGAAACCTAAGATACTTTTGAAATTATAAAAAAACCCATACCTTAGAACTTACATCTACTAACAATTTTAAAGCTAGCTCAAGCATTTGTTTAAAGCTATTAAAAAACCCAAGGGGGTTGGAGAAGTCTTTTGTTAAGCAGCCCATTGTGCAAAAGAAAAAGATAAGAAATATGTGAAAAGGCAAGAACCCTCCCTTGCCCACCTAAAAGGGAACATTAAGATGCCCCAAAAAAGAAAAGAAAAGAAATATCGCTAAAGCAAATTTCTCTTCCTTATAGGAAGACAAGCAAATTAATACTGTTGACCAGTGGTCTAGCACTATTGTGACATACAAATCTCCAACATGTAAAATACTATATTAAACTATGAAGCTAATACAAATATTAGAATTTACTCATGGCTGAATTCTGCTAGTCTGGAAGTGGAAAGAATTAAGTCAAATTAGACAAACTTTGCTTACTAGCTCCACTTCCAATTGTCCTGTGGAAGAGCTGCGACATCCGAGGACCAAGAGGGCCAAACAGGTGAGGAGGAAGACCCCTAGCCTCTAATAGAGCTAAAAGCAAACAGAGGATAACAGCCATTGTCAAAGCTTCTGCATATACTTTTAAAAGCTTAAATTTCATGATGCTATAATTTAAGACTACTAGAATTTTGATACTTTAAGAAAGAAGAGTTAGGATTAGATGACTGCAGCTAACTTGATTTCTAAAAACCACCAAAAAGACGACCTTTGAGGAACAAATAACTCATTTTTGTATGCATCAGAGCATTAAGGCCCTTTAAAGTCACCCACCAAGTTTCCAGAGTTATATACTTCACACAAGAAATCTAGTCTACTAAATTGTTGTTAAGTCTAGATCTAGAACAGCAGATATATCAGAATGTAATTTCAAATCTGAACTCAAACTACATAAAACAAGTTAAGCTTATCTTCATTTTCAGGAACTGAATGGCAGTATTAATCTGAAAAAATTACACCGAAAAATGGTTCACAGCTTTATTTGCTGATGAGCAGGGGAGTGAAGAACTCTGCTAGATATATGGGGTTTTTTGGTTTTGTTTTAGAACACTTTTCAAAAGTGTTACTTTAGCTAGACTAAATGGGTGACTGATTTTTATTGTAGCAACCATGACTACTGGTGATCAATACAGTAACAATTAATAACAATAGCCAATTTAGCTCAATATTCCTAATGCATACCTATGCTTACTGAGGACTATAAGCAAGTGAATTGGTAGTGACACAGCACTCATTTCCAGATTAAATACCCAGATTAACCAAAACCTGTCATTTTCAAGGGAGATTATGACCTCAGAAATCCTTGTAATGTAGTGGCAAAATCATTAGAACAGTTTGCATGTCCTGCAAGTGAGTTTATACCTGTCTGTACTCTAAGGTTTTGAGACCTGAATCCTTTAGCCTAAGCACAAAAGCAAGCATTTTAAGAACATTTAGATTTTGTTTGGTCAACACTTACAGCAACACGAGTATCAATGACAAGCACAAAAAATGTTATCCAGAAGCAGACAAAAGTAACAGTAGACCGAACCTTGCCTGTCAACTGAAAACATTATTGCAAAGACTTATTTTCATATTTGAGCTTACACACTTAATAGGACTGAGTTCTCCGTTCTCTCCCCCGACCTCCCCCTGAAAAATCATCAATAGCAGTGTATTCTACACCATGTAAATGAGTAAGGTCACTATGTCACCTCCTCTAAACATTACTTCCAGATTCTTGCATCTTTAGTGAATTAAGGCTTTTAACTCTATACTTCAGAACTACTGTGAACAAAGCAACACATTCAGAGAAACAAAATACAGCCTTCTCACTATAAATACAGAATTTGGGTAGGTATGGCTATTTATAGGCTGCAAACAAAAAAGGAATGGTAAATTAATAACAACTTTTATACCTTGTAGTCTTCCCATCTCAGAATCATCTGACTCACTTTCTCCAGAGGTTGTCATACCTACAGCCCCAGCAACAGAACTAGAAGCTAAAGAAATAAAAGAGATGAATGCAAGTTACAGTGCCTTTAAAGCTACAAAATCTGCATCAATTCCACCATCAAGGAAAGTGTCCACCATCAGAAGAGTGCTCTGCATTTAACATTGCCACCATCATACTTCTGTACAATTGTCATTTTAAATAGATCAGTGTACAGGCCTAACACTTTCCAAAAGCTGAAGAGAGGCTATATCAACACATTAAAAAAAAAGCCACAGCTAGATCAGCAAATTACCTTTCAGACATATTTACCTGTATCCTTCGTAAATTTAGGCTTTTCTTAATTGAGTGTTATGCTGCACTTAGTTTCCACTAATTTTGACTTTTTCTACTGATGTAGTTAGCTTTAAGCAGAGAACGTTCAAGTTTTTCTACAATCCAGGATAATTTCTGGAAAGCTCCTTTGAACTTACTACTGATTAGGACCAAATGATAAAATGAAGTACCATTTAGTAGGACTGTGCAAATAAGAATACTTAACTTGGTTACAAATTTCTCCAGTACAGACATGCTTGCAATTTCAACAGAAAACTTGTAGAATATTTATGAGTAGTTAGAAAAGAGCTTTTATAGGTAAATGCATGTATTCTGTATTCTGAACATTTTAGTGCTTCTTCAGTTGGCAGTACAGTAATTTATGTAGCATCAGCTGAAGTTACATTAAAAAAAAAGGCAGATGTCTGAAAACTGAAGTGTACTTTTTTAGACATAGTTTGGAGACTACAAAAAAGCATAACTGAAGCATGTACCAGATATCCAAGAGATCAGATTCAGATGTAACAGTCCTTCTCACTCAAAAACCTTCCATAATTATTTACCAGCTTAAATAATTTCTCCCCAGAACTTAATCCATTTAATTATTTTCAAATGCAAAGAAGTTTGTATCAGCAACTATAATAAAATGCTTCAGTTGGAATTTCTTCTTACCCGCAGCTCCCTGGGGAGCCTCGTCCGTACGTGCAGCTGAAGAGTTAACTCCATCCTGGTTGTTGTCAGGATCAGCCATCTTCTCCTGTCGGCGAGCTTCAGCTGCTCCTCTTTTGCCCAGGCCAGAGCCTCGCCGACTAAAGATTGAAAAAACACAGTTTCAGACCAAAGAGATTTATTAACATGAGCCTACTCAAAGCCACATAACATTTATGTGGATCACTACCACAAAGTTGCACAAACTAACAGGTTTGCATAAGAATTAGTCTTCACAAAACGATCCAACTCTTCATCACCCTCCTTGAAACGTACCCTGGCGGTGATTTGTTTATACTAATGCATTACAGCTAGGTCCTCACATTATACCCTTCAAAATAATGCAGTCTAATCTTGCTCATTTTAACTACTACATTTTAGTAAAGTGACTGTTACTTACAAATCACATACACATTTGAGAAGTGCGATGACAGAGTAACAACTATTTTTAAAGAAGTTCTGAACTACTGAAAGCACAAAGAGAACTCTGATGTTCAACTTCATTTTCAGTGCCAGAACAAGTTTGAGGGCACAAGGCTTTTTAAAATTTGCTTTTCTTAAACACTCATCACCACTGCCTACAAAGTAAACAGTCAAATTCAAATGCACGCTTGACAACAGAATCAGATTTCAGAAGCTTTTTTTTTTGTGGCCTGGAAGAGGGAAAAGAAGTTGTGCTGGAACTACTAAATACAATTTAGGCCTAAGAAAAAAATAGTTTGTTAAAGATTCATAAGTCTAGCTTCAAAATATACAACTGCAAAAAAATTTTTGCATCACAGGACACATTTACTCTCCCATCCCATTTGATCTACCAGCTGTTTAAAATTACTAATTCAGGACTAATTTTCCCCTGCATCAGAAAGTATATTAAGTACTTCGATATTTGTAGTAATGTTCAGATGCAGCTGCTGAAAAGCTAAGTCAGCTTAATGTACACTATTAAAACAGACTCCTGTGCGGTATCATGAAGTCTTTTATTTTTCAAAATAGTAACCTTTTTTATTATTCATGATGGACAGTAGTTTAGCACTCACTCTCTTTGTTTTCAGTATCTTTTTCAACACCACAACACCTCCCTAAGGAACGGATTACTTAATATTGTGATCCTGACTTTGGGTGTTTCTTCCCCTCCAGCCCCACAGCTGAGGGACTTATTGAAGGTCTGATGGTGACAAATTCTATGTGCTACCCATGACACTAGTGTACAAAGTAACCCAGCAGGCCTGAAAAGCTACAGTTACTTCTACAACAGCAAAGTAAGAGATAGACAAGGCCAGTTTTCATGCATGAAAATGACGTATCAACTCACTGCAGTAATCATGCTTCATTATCTTTTTACCTGGTGCTAGCACAGGAGCCCGTGGTCTTTTGCCGTGTGCTCCGCCGCAAACTGGGGAGCTCAGCAGGTGGTGATTCACTGCGTTTCTTTGTAGATTTTCTTAGACCTATGTAATATGTAAAGAATTGAGAGTAAATCAGTCTTTAAGTACACATCAGTTCTACAAAGAAATGAAACTGTGTACAGGAAACTTCTATGTAGAAGAACAGCTTCTACACAAGAACCACAATAAGCCCGTCTCAGCTTTTAGTCACCTTACACTGAACTGCTATACCAGTAAAAGAAAGGTTCAGATATTTACTTTCACTCGTTATTCTAAGTAATACTAAACTCCAAGTTCTTACCTAGACACCTTTTCCTAACCTACACACTACAGTTATAGAAGAGCTTGCAAGTCTTTCTCGTGCTAAACAGACATCACATGATGGGATACAAGTTTATTATTTCCAGATGTTGATGTTCAAAACACTTAAAAGAAGATGCTTTAGCTTTATCTAAAGAGAGAAAAAGACATTATATTGAGGGGAAGGCAGTGGTGGTTACATCTGCTTTCCCCCACCTCTGAGTAAATCTGTGCAGCATAAACTCAATCTTCTTCACCATCTGAATCATAATTTTTAGTTCACATTAGTATGGCTTAAGAATAACTGTTTTAAATCAAAACCATGCTCCCCTGCAGGAGTCAAGCACTGCCAGTGCTGAGATCTGTCATATCTATTATTTGTGTTCCTATTTCAACTATATCACTTCAAGCTCTGTTGCTCTCCTAAGGTCTTCCTTGGGGCAAATAACCAAGCATATCTTCACAGATTTGGAAAAGGAGTTCTCAAGTTCTCAATTTAGAAGTATTTGCACCATTGAAGACTGACCCAACTGATGCTAATTTGCTCTAGCTTATGAAGTCATTGTTCTGATGACATACCTCACTGCAGAACCAGGTAAATGTTAAACACACAAAAAAACCCATGCAATACAATGTTCTCAGATGATAAGCAAGCTTACTATCAAGTTGAAATATCCCATAACAGCTTCCAAATCAGAAGGCCGATAATTAAATTGTTGAAAATTAAAAATCCTTATCAGGCCCAGCTTGACATTTCAGTTCCCTCTGCCTCTACAATAAATCAATAAAATAAGAGAACCCCATAACATCCAGTTTAGACATACTATTACTGGAACAGATGTAAATAATTTTGAAAAGATGAGAAAGATCACTGCTCCCTCTTCTGGCAACAAAGCAGAAATAAACCATTTAAACATTCAATGTTTTTAAGCACCTATCAAACTAGCTCCTGTCTATTTCCTTAATCTTAAAACATTCCAGGAATGCTGAGTTGTGGTACTGACAGATATAAGTTATAACTATGCAGCTTCTGACTGGATATTCAACAGAAAAGGGAAAGTGATCCAAAAAGTTATTATTAGCCTGGTCAATAGTCCGTCCCTTCAAACAGTATAGTACATCTGACCCAGGAACAACACAATGCTGTGTGCAGTTAAGTTTCATGCAGATGAAGGTTAACTTGATATTTGTGTATTTACCATGCAACTGGCTTACTAACTCAAGAAATCTGGCAACCTTAAGAAAACAACAAGGTTCTGCATTTAACAGCCACCAAGCACTGAACTGAAGCAGGCCAGTCACTTGACTTTTCAGATGGTCTGTGCATATAGAACAAGATATGTAACTTTTTCAAATATTAAAGAAAGCATTGGCATAAATTGGCATAGATTTCAGTTGAAGGTGCTACAACAGAAATACATGATGACTCCAACTGTATTTACATACTGTAAGACACTCGTGGGGGTGAGAAGGGAAGAAGAATGTGTTACAGATACAAGACAAAACCAGTTTGAAACAGTTGTAGCAGGATCCCACGCCATAGCTATGCAACCTTTTCAAGTACTAGAAGTACACAGATACAACAAAACTCCCCTCATAGCTGGTTATATTCTACAATAGAAAATGCATGCTTTAACTGGCACTATGTATAGCACTGTATCACTCCACAGATAAAATGTGTTTAACCACTCTGAATTTGTATCACATATATGGAAAAGTAGGCTACTTAGTACCTATAACAGTACAAGGAAACTTTAAGTGAGATGTACTTTTGCTTTACATTTAGAAGAATAAGTTAACCACCCTGTTACAGTAGAGTTCACTGGAAAAATATACAAATATATTTAATATACAACTACATTTAATTCTTTATGTCAGTATGCCACTTACTACTTTAAATCTGTAGGTACTCATTTTCAAGTAGTCAGACCTACACATTAAGTAACTTCATATCAGCTTAGTAATAGGCTATAGGCTGTCAACGAGACACCCCACATCCACTGTGAAGTAAGACTGACTTAGCAGAAATCCTGTTTTGATACAAGCTAAGGGCAAAGGCTTCACAAAACAGCAGAGCTAGCTTAACAGCTTACTGTTGTTTAACAGTATGGTACACTCACTCATGTCTTATTGTCCTCAAACCAATCCCAATATGCACAAAGTGCACACCTGATACACACTTTCTTGTTCCATTAATACTCTGCCAGTTTGGTCAGCTGAGCTTGCGTAACACAGGTCAGATGAGCACAGACACCATGAAGCAGTAGGGCAATGAGGCTGTGAAATGGGTTGTCCTTTTCCATAAGGGGCATTGAATTAGCTGAGCCATCTCTTTAAACTGAACTACCTCAGTGTGAGGGTTTTAGAGCATGTAAAGGGTTACGCACTTACCAGCTGGTGGATGAACTGCAGAATACATCACAGCCTGAGCACCCAGAAATTTTCTCCTGCTGCTCAGTAAGAATGTTCTACTTGTCAGATCTTTTTGCATGTTTCTCTTTCCCCAAGCCTTTACTTCTCCACCTCTGATGTATCTACCAGGGCATATAGGAGCTTCCACCTCCCTCTATTAATTTGAAAGGCCAAAAAGGAAGCGAAGACAGACTTCTCAGAGCTTGTTCTCTTCCTGCTGTTCAATGCCACTCTCTGCCCTTAAAGTTCATTGTTTAAGAAGGCATCTTAAGTCAATCTTACCACCTGCATCTTTTGCAAATCCTTTGAGTCTTCCCAATACAGTAAGCTCAGGACTACTAATTTCTTCAGCATACAACTGAACCTTCTTCCTTTCACTCACATTGTCATCAAAATTTGATTTCCCCCTTAACACACTGCCAGTGTGGTCTCCCTACAGGAGCTGCAGGAGGCTAACAACCCCGAGCCTTCACTGGTAAATAGGGCACAACCAGCACTCAGAGATGGGATTAGAGGTGCCTGTGACTGCCTGACAAAGGAAAGCACCAGTCATACCGCCATAGACAGACAGCAAGGGCTTTCAGGGCAATTGGTTTGATGTTCATCTCCAGAGTTGTTTACTCAGCACTATTTCTGTAACATACAGAGCTATCATCAAGAGATCTCTTTCAAAGAGCTAGTAAAAGTTATTAACAGAGATAGACTCTCAATAAACCAAAAGAAAATTAGGTTTAAGCAGTTCATATTCAGCAACTGCAAAAACTTCAGATGTAAACTGCAGAATTAAAGCAGAGGCACAGGTTTCCTTATGGCAAACAGATACACTGCTTATGCCCTGACATCATCCTATTTACATGCCAAGCACTCATGTTAATGACTCAGAAGGAAAATTGACCCAAACAGGCTCAACCTGAAACAGTGCAGCCTAACAGAAATCAAACAAACAAAAAAATAATCTGAAGAACATCTTCACATTTAAGTGTGTTTACTAGTCAGCTTTTTTTTTTTAAGGCATTTTTTGTTGCATGAAAGAAAAAAAACATCTGAAAGCAGCTGCACTGCATTCACAAATTTTAAGTCTGCCCAAGCCAAAACAAAGTTAGTCAAACTTTCACAGTCCATAACCTGGAAAGCCCTTTATTTGCAGTTCAGGAAGATAATGACTAAAGATTTACTTGTCAGGACTGGAAGTTTAAACGTCAGATTGGCTCCTCTCCTGCTAACACAACAAAAGCAGGGTGAAAATAGCTGTGTCGGGGGAAGGCAAGACAACCTCCTGTCATCCTAAAACTCCACTAAGCCCCCTCCCTCAGTACCAACCCAGATATCCCCAGCTCTTGATTACAGCCCCACACAGCCCATCACCAGAATTAAACCAAAGTCCTCTTATTTCCTCAATCCTGAGTCCACAACTCTAAGGCTCTGACGACTATCATGCAGACAGTACCATCACCCACAATCCCAAATAAACTAACTCAGAGCTATTTTCAGATTCTTTTCTCCCTCAACTCTGTCAAATCCCTTCAAATCAGGAGTTACATGCCATTCACACCCTGTGTTCACGTTCATGCGGCTTCTCAGTGTATCCCAATAACCTCTCCAGCCCCTCAAATCTTAAAGTATCAGGTAGAGGCTTCTCAGTCAGGGACAGCTACCCTAAGTTACCCTGCTCTCAGCACTGTCTCAGCCATCATTGCCAGCTTCTTCCTTCTTAAGGGCCACAACCCACTACACAAAGGGCAGCAGAGATCTCCCAAATAACGGAGACATAATTAAGTTTGGTTTTTTATTGTTACGTAATCAGTGAGATGACCCAATTCACAACATTTACAAAGCCCCTACAAAATATAGGGCTTGAAAGGGATGTGAAAATAGTCAAATCAAGAGAGCAAAACAATAAACTTGCTTCCCCCCCCACCTCTTCAAGAAATATTCCGCTACAAAAATGGAGGTGAAAAACTTTACTCTAGCCTGTTTTATTCTTCCAACAAATTCTATAGCTGTTATTCATTGATGTCACTGCTCTGTAGCTGAAGACTCTGAAAGTCACCTTGGCTGCATTTAACACCTATTAATTACCCAGGGAGGACTGGACAAGAAACCTCAGGGTATTCCCCTCCAATATATGAAAAGCTTCTGGAAAGATTGCAACCATGTCTCTCCTCATTCTTCTCTTCAGTAAGCCATCTCAGCTCTTCTAGTTTTTCCTTCAAAGGTCACAATTAGTAATAATTCTTCTTGCACTTCCTGAGCTGCAATACCCAGAAGTGAACATTGCATTTATATAGACATGACTAACCATATGTTAGCCAGAATAATCTCCTCTCTCCTCCCGCTCTTGTTCCTAGAACCACTCCCCCCCATCATTTTTACTGAAGTTTTCGGAGCTCTTTACAGAGTTACGTTTGCATGTTTGGTCTTTTGTTTATCTTCCACTAGTTCTAAGCCCTATTTCAAACTTCTTCAAATCTGTTTCATATTATACCCCTATATAAGTCTACTGAGTTTTAGCTTTCACTTTATACACAGGATTACTATGACTTCTAAGGATGTGTTTCCAGGCAGATGGGTGTACACCTCAATAATTTAATCTAGGTCACTGTTTACCTTACTGCTTTAGAAAGCTTTAGGACATTAGTATTTGCATGAAAAAAATCACCTACTTCTGCTCCCTTATCCTCTAATGGTACTAGCATGCTACATAAAGTGAATTTGAACTTACCCATTCTTCCTTAAAAACCTACTCTGGAGGTTTATTTTCTTAATATTTTCTTAACACTTCTCAGCATTATCCAAAATGTGTATTCTGTTAAAATATTTCAAATTTGTCCCAATATTTTCAAGTTAGTGAAGCTTTATTAGACAAGTTATTTTCTCTTCTTAAATAAAAAGGGCTAAGCTAACAATAGTTACTATTGATTCCAAGATCACTTCAATCTGTTGTCAAAGGGCTCTAATGCACTATTTGAAAGGCTGAAACTATTTGAAAATATCATAGTTTAACACTTCTGTTCTAGGTTGAGTTCCTACTCTTAGTGATATTCAGTATAATCACTTACTCTAATCAATAATACTCAATGTAATAACCATTGGAATAAGTTTTGTTGTAATCTACAGTAAAATAAAGAGGCACTACACATTTTAGACTTCCTAGTATCACCTCCTGTTAGTATTCCCCCCCCCCCCCCCCCCGTTTAGTCTCCCCCCCCCCCCCGCCCCAATTGGGACACCATCTTGAGAAAGTAACTGTAGCCTCTATTGAGTCTAGAAATGTCTCTCACCATGCTTTGTGCTCCTTATAAGTGACTTTTTACACATACACACACATACCTACAGTTCATACCAACTTAGTTTTGTGACATACTTGAACATCTTAGTTCAACTTAAGCTTATCTTTTTGCAAAAGATTACTTTCACGTCATAGAAGAGCTAAAGCTAGTCAAGCTGGCCTTCTCAGTACATTCTTTATGGAGAATACGAGTTTAAGCCTATATTCTCAATGTTGTTTTTCAAGCTACTCAACACACTCCCCCCTCCCGCCCCTTACATTTTGCTATCCCACTCTTCCCCTTCTCACTCCTTGCTGAAGTTTGTAACTTGTCACTTGACTCTCTTCCTTCACCTTCTCGTTGTTCACTTGTTGGAAGTAAATTCTCTCTCCTCCCTGTGCTCTTCTCTCCTGCTAAAGTGTCGCCTGTAACAAGGACAGACTTAGCTAAGAACTTGTTGGTCAGTCTCATTCTTGCCTGATTCCTACCCACTCCCCCCTCACTGTGCAAATTCAGAGTTTTTACTCTGAAATTCATCACCCAGTAAGTCTTGAACCATGCAGTAGGTAGATAAAACCTTGCTATAAAGAAGGTAACTCCTCTCCCCTTCCCCAATGTCATTCTTCATCAGTTAGGTTAGGTCATTCCAGAATCAATCCTCCAGTCATGCAAGTTATCCAAAACAAGCCTGTTGGGTCAATTAAATCTATTTTGATTATACAAGATGACATCCAGTTCCTCTTGTTTATTTCACCTATTTCCTGCATTAGTATTAGCTATAGACATGCCCCAGTTGGGACAGGCTACTTGTGATCATGGCTAGGTAAAGGAACAACAGTAAGCAAGCCTAAGAACCCAAGTTCTTAAATCAAGTTTTAGAGAATACATGCTATAAGTCATGCAGTACACAAAGGCAGCATAATGCATTTCAAAAAAATTTTTGTTTAATGCAACAGAGCTACAAGCATGTCTGCACACTAGCAAGCAGGTGCTCTGATTGGAGACGGCTTGTTATTTCTTAGTGACAATGTCCAAGAACAGTACCTGCTATTCAAATTCAGCAAAGAGAACATATTTTGTAAGAACAATTTAAAAGATAAAGTGATTAACGTCCCAGGCACTACACACACTAGGTTTAAAAGATTACTGTTCTTAAAGTAACATTAGAGATTCTCACAGGAAGGAAAAATTAGGAAAGTGGGCTTGAAACAAGAAACCACATATTATCTACTTGTTTTCCAGCATTTGTCCTTCCCACTTTGGGACAGAAAGCTTAAAAAAATGAGGGGGGGGGAGGAACTGACAGGAGGAATACAATCATGAGATTATATGTCCCCATCACAACATCCAACTATTTTGCACATACTTTGTTTTTAAAATTGATTTGCAAGACAGAGAAGCAACTTAAACTTCTAGAACACTGACTGTACTTAAATCATTCGCTTTAGCTGTAAATAGTTTCAGTCACAGCTTTACTTAAAAGCTCAGCAGAACACACTAAAAGTTAATTTCTCTAGGAAGATCCCAAGAAGCCTGAAAACAATAGAAGTATTTGTTTAGAAGACTTGATTTTAAAACATACATGCTTATTCTTCCACAAAAGAACAACTTACTTGCTAGCTTAGCCTGTAGTCCGGAAGGTCCAGGTTTTGATGTCTCCGACTTGGAAGAGCCTGGCAGAGACAGTTTTGTTTTAGGGAGACTGACTTTTGGGCTGAATCGAGCAGCCCAGTCAAACTTTGAAGAGCCACCTGTTTTACTTGGTTCTTTGTCCCTGCTGCTCCTTCTTGGACTGGGGCTGGATGCAGAGCGGGAACGTCTAGCCTTATTCTGGTCCTTTCCCTGTTTCACTCTGGCACCCTGAGGAACAGTAGAAGAAGCAGAGGCAACAGCAGAGGAGGAAGAGGATGTGGAAGCTGAAGAAGAAGAATCAGTGATGGTGCTACACCCAGCTTTGGCTGAGGTCACCGATTTTGAAGCCAGCTTGGAGAGTTTTGCTGACTTCTCTTCAGTGCCAGCTGATTCGACTGCTGAATCACTCTTTATACAAGACGGACTCTCTGTCCTTTTCCTTTTCTGACTTCGGGAGCTACCAGCAGCTCCACCCTTTCTGGTGTGAGCCTTGCTTGTTGACGGCAATTGTGTAGGCTTCGGCTCTTCTTCTTGGTCTAAATGTCTTCTCTTAGACTTAGTATGTGGCTTGTTAGTTTCCAAAGAAGTTTCAGTGTTTTGAAGTGCTTTGGGTTTTTTAGCACAGCTAGGAGAACTGGTCCTCCTATAATCTGGACTAGCACTGCGTTTAACTCCTCGAGAATTGTCTTTCTTAGGCACTTGCCCCGTTTTTTGCTTTTCTGAAGTATTGACTCTCTCTGGATCTTCTTGTTGTGGTATTAAAACAGTGGAGGAACTACAGCCTCTGTAGAAGTAAGCAGGAATAGCATTAGTGTTGAACTCATAAAACCTCAAAGTTACAACAGTTTTGCAAGATAAATGTCAGCGTTTGCTAATAATAAAGGAAGCCACAGGCAAGAAACACTGTTGATTATTAAGTTTACATTGAAACAAGAAAAAAAGCATGCTTGTATGAGAACAGTCATATTGCAATCTTTGTTAGCATGAAAACTAAAATAAATTGCAAAATAAAAGCACAGTACACTGCTTTTTTTAAAGAGGAAGATATGAGGTAGCTTGGATCGATTTTACTATCTGATATTTTTTTTATAGGTATGTCGAACTGAATAAAAAGAAAAAAAAATTTCAAGCCATGAAGCTATTACCTGAATGTTTGAGAATATAAGCTCCACAAGAGAATAAGGAGTGTTCAGTAATGCATAACTAGTCATAACTGGATTCTAGTTCAACGAAGGCTCTTAATGAAAGGATAGTTTCTCATCAATCTTTAGACTGAGGTAATGAATCACACACATAAATGGCAAAATTCTCTTCTACATGATAGAAAACTGTTCCAGTGTGTATATAGCAGAAGTGTATAAAGAACAGATAGAGCATGACCAAGATGATTACTCTGAACATAGGTATACTTTAGATTATTACATTTCAATTAATACTGGACATTGCTCAGAACTCCTTGGGCAACCTTCCCACAACACAAGGCAAGAAAATGGGAGAAAAACCTTGCAAGTATTCCAGGACTAGTTATGCAGAAATCATTTCCTCCCCATCACTGATGGAATGCTCTTAATTGGTGAATTAGAAAAACAAAACACAAACAGAATGTGAAACACTGAAATATATCCACTGAATGCAATACCTAGATTAGTTAAAATCCGTTAGTCGTACATTTTATAAAAACTCTGCATAACTAGATATATTATACAGTTGTGAAGCGCAGATAACACTGGTTAACATATGAATATGAAGCGCAATTACCTTTTAGAAAAGTGTCCCTTGGACTGCTCAGAAGTAGTATTAGACTGCACTTTGGGTGTCTTTGAAATAGATTTTCTACTCTCAGGAGGGCTATGTGCCTTATGTTTTGCCTGCCCTAAGTGTGACCTGTCAGCAGAAAGTCAAAACAGAAAGCTATCAGGATTCCAAGGTACAGATACAAACCTGTAGGTGGAATTTTTTTTTTCTTGGACCATTTATAAATATTAGTTTAAAGCATCAGATCTTTCCATATCAACGCCTAACATTAAAGCAGTATTTCAAAAGAATCAGCTGGTGCAGTTACAAATCACTACCAGCGTAACTGTTTTGTAAAGCACACAATCATCTAGTCATCTTAAGTGAATAAAAGATCTTCTCATACCTGAGCTGTGCAGATAAATTCAGATTTTTCTGGTGTGCAAGAATACTAAATTATTCACTTATGCATTAAGCTAGGACAGTAAGGCACAAGACTAGAGCACCTGACGAAGACCTCTTCTCAGAAATAGATATATACTCATCAACCTCAGGATCCCATGCATTAAGACTTTATTCAGTTACAAGCATTTACAAGTTTGTCTCTTTGCTCTTCAGTTTAAGATAATCAAATGCTCAGAATGAGAATACAACCAGTTCCACTCTGTAGGAAAGCTCAACTCTGCCAGTTATTTTCTGGCTGCATATCCACCAATTCGAAGGATTGGAAGCTGTCTGGTAACAGCTGAAGTAAGAAGAATGAAGAAATGCATGCTACCAATGAAGGCAGTCAGATGAGACAGAAAACCTGTGATGTCAGAGAAAGACATGAGTTTCTCATAGATAAGCTACAAGAGGTCTTCCAAGTAGCTTTCAGCTGTGTGCAAAAATGGTTTATTGTATGAGCTCTGACTGGAGGACAAAGATCATACATAAAATTTAAGTTACATCTTCACATATTTCACGTCTATTTTCAAAACCAACCAGAATTACCATCTGCAAGACTCAGAAGAGACAGTTAATCAGCATTAAAACAGCATAGTATAAATAACTGCTAAGGCAAGAGACATCTCACTTGTACTTCCCTGCAGCTGTCACCAGGAGAAGTCTACTGCTCATATCCTACCTATACAGAAAACCCAAGCACCACTAACCTTTATCAAACCTCAAACTAGCCTAGTATTAATGCTGGAAGAAACAGTGTTTCAAAGTTAAAGAACTGCTGAGTATACGCTTATATGATTATTAACCTAGACTATCTAGTCCTTTGAGTTGAGCTACGCAAACATCTTTAAATCTGAAGTCTCCCCTTCCCCCATATGATTTAAGTGTTCTGCTTCAATCCATGACCCCAAACATCAAAAAGTTTAGGTCAAAAGAGTAAGCGGCAGAAGAGTTCCACAAGCTTTCAAATAGCTTCTTCCAACCAAATGCCAGAAACGTAGTAGCAGAGGTAGAGCTAAGCCTGCAGTTGACCAGAAAGTTTCACCATCCTCTTAAGGACTTCAACACAAGCTTAAACATAAACCTTTGCAGGAAAAAAGTACCAAGTTTAAACATCTAAGTGATAACCACATGATAATTTGCTTAGAGTCAAAATGGTAAAACTTCAGTAATATGAGTATTTATTTGTCTCGACAGCTTTCCTTCCTCTGTTTTCTTCTGAAGTAGTCTCATTTAGTCAGTTACTCAAACTGATGAATGCATCTAGACAGCACATATTCAAAACATCTTCTGTGGCTCATCTAAGAGCATAACAGTCTGAAAAGATTAAATTAACCACATCTTCTCCATACCCCAACAATTTGTTTTTATTTCTCATAGTAGAAGAAATCATTTTTACTATCAAAACTAAGTGAAACAAAACAGTTCGATCTTTAGCTCATAATGGCAAACTCCATCAAAGTAAACTTAGGAATTTTTCACCTAATCCTGAGTGTTTGGATTTTCCTTTTCCCAACAAAAGATTAAAGCATGAAATTTAATTTTTCCCTTGAAATATTTTTATTATGGGCGTAACAGAAATTATTACATAATTTACATTTGGCAGGAATCCCACTTTCTATGTAAGCTAACTATCAGGGATCATTTATTCTGAAGTATATTTTAAAAGGTTATTTTCACTTAAAGATTTTTGTTTTGCTTTAATTAGACCTGGATTCAACTTAGTGCTTTAAGTATTCACAGAACACAAATAATTGAGTATCTTTTCAATACTGCTAAAGCAATACATCAAAACATCCAGTACTTAAATCATGCACTGAAGAGTTTCCACTTGTTCCAGGCTTCCCCCCTTTCACCTTTAAACCCTTCAGGTTCTTGCAGTTTTACAAACATAGTTTCGTATCAGTGTTCAATTTACATGGACCAAGAAAGCTACAATCATATCCTGCGGACTGTGAATACCATATTGTGCAGACTATTTGATGGATAAAGAAAATAAAGCAGATGCAAACTATCAGTAGAAATAACACTCATAGCCAGAGCAGAAAGGTTACTTTAGAAACCTAACAAATGGGGAGTCAAAACTAATCAGGACTTCTTTTTTCTTTTAAAGACCTACTGTGCTTTCACTTCTCATTCTTTCAGTTTAAACATTCACCTTGCATATGTTGCGAAGAGAAGGTACACAAGACAACAGCAACTGTACATGCAGTAGCATGTCAGTTAAAAGGAACATGACATTAACTACCCTCCTCTAAGATTTATACAACGCAAGCAGACTGACAATTTAGAGAGACTGTAGGATTAATTTAAAAGAACTTTAATCACACACCAACAAGTATCATTGTGGCAATTTATATTAAGGTTGTGACAGCTTGCTAAAGGTCTCATTAAAAGTTAACTTGCATACAAAGGTAGTTAGAGTAGTGTGATGAGCTAGAAACAAGAGTAACACTTGGAGAACTAAGTGCTATGAAAGGTACATGGGCAGCTAGAAGACCGATTTGTTAAAGGCTCTAAACTACTTGTACTTTTGCCCATAATTCAAGGCTTTTAACTTGTAACATACCCAATTACAAGCTCTTTATTCTTTTCCATTAACATACCATTCAGAAGCTTGATTTAAACAAATATTCTAGCAACAGGTATCTTGAGAGGCTAAGTTCCTCATTAATGATGAAAAATAAGCTAAGTATGAGCTTGTTTCTCCATTTCCATTCACAGGGGCAAGTCCAGGAAGACTGAGCCCTTGCTGCACTTTCAAGTGATGTTTGGTTTTTGTTTGTGGTTGTTGTTGTTGTTTTCCACCACCCCCCAACCTTGGGGTTCCCCCTCCCCCACCCGAATTTAAAGATAGTTTCATAACCTACTCCAAGGCTTTTCTCAACTGGCCAAAGCCAGTGGCTGATACACATTAATTCACAGGCAGACACTCAGTTTAGCATAATACACATACAAAAGTTGACAAGTGACCCGCCATTTAGTTTGCAGTGCTTATATAAACAATCTCTGGAAACTGCCAGCCCTTAGCCCTCCTTAGCAAAACCATAATAAAGAACCAACTAGAACCTCTCCAGAAAGAGTAACTCCATGCATATTAAAAAAACCATACCTTTTAAAGTTAGTTAATAAATAAATAGTTTCACTTAAGTCATGTTCCTCTGCAGCTGAGAGTCAGGTATTAAATGCTTCCAAACATGAAGGCTAAAAAATTAAACACCCTTTTACTTCTGTTAAAAGTGAGACTTAAAAAAGCAGTAACACAGATAAAATAAGCTGTGTAAAAACAATCTACTTTCTCTCCTCAGAAATATTCTACCTGTCTTCCCCACCAATTCAAATATTAAATTTAGTTTTTACACAAGTCTCAGGTGAGACATTAACAGTTAACATATTATCAAGACTGGTCCAAAACCAAATCCTGTTCAGAACAAAAGCAGTATAACTGACAAAAGCATTCTTCTTGCTTTAGTATTCGGAAAAGGTCAGTTCAAAGTGTTTTCTAGATTCTGCTTATACCAATATTCTCTATGCAGCTAACAAAGATCTCTTATTTCTCATTTAGCCTTCAATCCCAAACGCACAAGAAAATGTACATATTATACTCTGAAAACTTAAAAATTTTTATGAAGTATCACACTTTCACACACAACTGCAACAGCATAGCAGTCATTTATGTCAAATTGATAGCCTACTTAAATACCGCTGTTCCTAAAGATTTCAGAAGGGTGACAATATGCAGATTAAAAGAGAAGCACCACTGTCATTTCATGTCAGTAAATAAAAAAATTTTTGCAGCACTAGTAAGTAGTTCTAGTATATAGGACCACTTACATTACTCCATGTCAATATACTGAAACATTGCTCACAATTCCAAGGAACACTCAACTGCATCACTTTCAGAAAAGATCCTATAGTGTGCCTCGATACCACTTCCAAATTGCTCCCATTCAAAGTAAATACTATGGCATCACTGGGAACTTAAGCCACAAGGGTACAATTCTTCAACACACATGGAGACAAATGTAGATACAAAGTGACAGTAAATACCTTCCACTCCCCTCCTCCTGCCCCCATGAAAAGTGCACTCTCATTAATGCATCTGCTTCCCACTCCTCTGTGGTTTACTGCTGCAAAGGGAAGTTTCAGTATCATTATTGCTTCCTTACAAACCTGCAAAGAGTCATCCTTCAATGGAAAGTGCTCGAAGAGATAGTTCAGACAAGGCTTCATGCCATCATAACAGTAATTCTAAATCAGGAGGATAACACTGAATACTTTTCAAATGGGTAGTAAAGCCAGTAAGAACTATAACATCCACAAGAGCAGAAAGTCATCCAAAGCACAAAATTATTTCAACATCACTACTGACAACAGAAAGTGAAGAATCACGTTAGTTCAACCAAACTGACCTTGGTGAAGTTATGTGCATACATGAGGCAGGGGGGGTTGTCAGAAATAGTTCACCGATTTATATATCTGCTTTCACACACACACATCCCTTGCTCCTTTTAGAGAAAAGTACGCATCATAGATGCTAAGCTTACTTCCAATTTGCACTGCAACAATCTTTCTACACTGTCTGTGAGCCTAGCATCATTGTTTGGATTTTTTTAAATAAAATGCAACTGTAAAAATATCAAGTTGCTGTGTTGAATGTGAAATTCCTAGTAAAACTCCAGCAGAAAACATATCACAGGCTTCCCTCACTCATTTTGACTGCAAGTATTGATGCTATTAGGATGACATCAAATAAGCCCAGTCTAGAGGAAAAAGGGTTTGCATTGTTGTTTCCAGGTAAGTCAAATCTGCCAGTATTTGGTGTCATAGGAGGAAGATTCTGCATTTATGTTTCACATACTAGACTAGAGAGCAGTTTGGAATTTTCAAAGTCTTCATGTAAGTGAAGAGTAGCCGCTCAGCAAGTTAAATTGATGAAGTTTTAACAAAGACCTTTAAGCTGCAAAACGGTCAGAGACTATAGAAGGACACGTATTAGCATTTCAGCCTGGAAGTGGTATCATTCTCTCCGACCTCCCTCAACTAAGTCTATCACAGTGTTCAATCCAGTCAGAGCATGAGAGATAAAGGCAAAGTTAAGGCTACTGCAAAGCCATTTGGCTATACAATCATTTGTTTACATTAGATTAGTGGACTTCAGAGTCTGAAAATACAGTACAGGTGACAAACTGCACAAACTCTCCAAGTTTTTGTCATTTCATTTGTATTTTGAGAATGCAGGCAGCTTAGACACAAGAAACCTTTAAGAAAAAAAAGCTGTTGCATTTCCAGCATTTAGAAAGCTATTTATACAAAGCAGAAACATAACCAAGTACACAAGTTCAGACAGTATCAAAACATGTCCTTGCTCCGAGGGTTACAATTGCCTATCTATGACCAAAGTGATGTAACCTTCTCCAACACTTCAGAAGGTGTGGCTCTCAGGTTTGCTTATAAATTTTGTGGCTAATTTTAGGCATGAAGCAACAACTCCCTACAGAATCACATTACTGCTTAATTCCCTCTACAATACTAGCTTTTTG
>NW_009593535.1:0-635 GCF_000690535.1 Cariama cristata
CTGGGGGACGGACGGGTGCCACTGCCCTGCTCTGCCCAGGCCTGGGCGCACGTGATGGGGGTGCTCTGGGGGTGCCTGGCACAGGGTGTCGCAGGGCTGTGCTCCCTGTCCCCTGGGCGTGGACAAGGTCAGAGCCCAGCCCGAGTCTGAGGAAGCGCCTTTCCCTTCCTGAGCCCATCGCCGAGCGCGCCTGCCGGTCGGGGCGCAAGGACGCGGGTTTGTCCCAGTGCCCTTGGTCTGCATCCCGCATCGCCGCAGCTCTCCTGTCCAAACGCGCGCCCGCCTGTCCCAGATGGGGCTGCTGCTGAGCGGTTCTGGCAGCAGAGCAGTTGGAAAATGCTGTGGGATCCTCTGGGATGGGAGGGGTGATGGAGATAAAGCGAGTGACACCAGGGAGTGGATCTCTTTATTAGTGTTTCTGGAAGGGCAGCAGCCCCGGTCTTGGCATCGAGCGGCAACTTTGATTAGCTTTAACCAAAAAAAATGAATATTAAAATCTTAATTTAATTTAAAACACTGTCATTCATAGTCATGGCAAACACCGAGCAGAGTAATTATTATGCAAATTAGGCAGATAGAAAAATGATTAATAATTGCGCAAATTAAAAATTATTGTAAACATCCTGTGACTAGTG
>NW_009593536.1:0-27706 GCF_000690535.1 Cariama cristata
GGCTGGGATTTGCCAGTCTTCGTCATAACGGGAGGCAAACGGGTTTATCTCTATGTTCTGCCTCATTTTCAAGGCTGGGGGGGGTCCTCTGTGGTCGCTTTCCTTGGAGAAAGCAGGGGGGAAAGGTCACCACCTCCTGCTCGAGATGACAGAAACATCAACGTCAAGCACCAGTGGCCAAAACACTGGTGAGCAGAGGAAGGTAAAGCCCCAAAGAAACCTCTCCCAACTTCAGTACCTATTACTGGACCTACTACTAACACAGCAATTACGGCTAAAACACAAATACAGGCTTTGGGGTTGTTTTGGGTTTGTTTGTTTGTTGTTTCTTTTTCAACCATCTATAAACTACAGCCCACATCTTCATCTGACAGCGCTGTGACATGGTCTTACTGGAGGGTATATTCTCTAACCTGGTTAGCCAGGCTGGTCAGGAGACGAGGGGCAGGATACCACAGCAGTTCCCAACAAGTTTCAAACAGCAGACTCTTCTACAGTGTTCTTTCAGATGATCCGCTCTTTCTATAGATGTCAGTTAGCCAATTAATGATTTACAGTGTTTTGAAGGTAAGCATATGTACTAACAATATTATCGCTTGATGTTCTGTATCATGTTTTATTAAAAACAAACTTTCAAATCAGCTTAGCTTAAGTAGCTGAAACTGATAATTGTCTAGATGTTTGTCCAAACGTCGAAAATGCCTGCTCACACGTAGCCCTTAGTAGCAGTAGTAGTGCTGAAGCTGTGGTTAGCAAGGGACATAGAAGGGCAAGGTTTGTAGAGAGGTAGCATTGATGGATACAGTTACAAAACACAGATAACCTTCCAAACAAAAACCTTCACATCTCCTTTACACTTGCAGCTCTACAAACTACAGCAATTTAGGCCTTTCTGCATTTCACTGAAGGTTTGTAAAATCACATGCTTAATTTTCAGCAGCTGCTTCCACAAAGCACCTTTTACTTACCAAGAATACACAGTTAAAGATTTTCACTAAAAAAAAAAAAAAGCAAGCATGCAACTCATACAGTGGTGCTCACTTAGGTGGCATTTTCCTGCCAGATGCTACAACTGCAGCTGATCAAGATTGCATTCACAGTTCCCTTTCCATGAGGACACATTTTTTATATATAAATGCTACTGTCTTTCAGATGGAATTTATCTTTTCTTGGGATATTATACAACGCTGTCACTATCCATACAGTGGAGTAGAACAAAACCCAAGAATTCCGGGGTTGGTTATTCTGCCTGCACAGTGCCTGAACTGTAGGGATAAAGACAGGGGAACAATTCTTCAGCAAGTCGTAAATCGGGACAGGTCTTTTTGTTTTGCACACAAAGTCCCATTTCGGAGTTCTTCTCTCAAAGCCAGCAGAAGATCTATTTTTCACAAAAATGTGCAACTGTAAAACCAAGTAAAGGGAGAAAGATGACACACAACAACTTTATGTTTAAAATTAATTCTGCTTGACAGAAAATTACTAAGTAAGTATGTATAAGAACCAGACACATTCCAGATCCAACATTGACATCTTACCACATTTAGTTCTGGATATCAACAAAACATTGCTCAAGTAATGGGCCAAATAATTTTAAGGTTCTTATGTTTCACCACTGGGACTAAGTCAGGTCTTATGTAGCTTTTGCACCATGATAGCCTCTGGAAGCCTGAATCCAAGGCAGAACTCCACCGTACTGTCAGCTATAGCCCCTTCTCAAGAAAGTTTATCTATGCAGGTACCAGAAACCAGTAGTTTCAATGCTAGAGTATCATTCATGTTTCTTTTCGCTATGTAATTTTGTTTGACATACGAATAGTTTTGCTTTTTTCTAATGTTACAATAATTGATGCTAAAGCTGAAGACAACAAAGTTGCATTGGTTTTTTTTAAATTCCTAAGCCAGAGGGGAAAAAAAAAGCTTTGTTTTCCCCTGGAGCAAGGACAAGTCTTCAACCAAAAGTTTGTAACTTTAAAAACAGGTAGGTAAATATGAAGTGGCAAGTTTAAAGAAAAGTAAAGGAGCAGTTAGAAGAGATTCTGCAAGAAATCTGTAACTTGTGAAAACAATAAGGATGCTGTATTAGAAGCAAAGAGTAGTGCCAATTAATCGGGCACTTCATGCAATGAGGACATATAGGGTTATGACAAAGAAGATGTAAGATTCCACACAGATACTAAAAATCCTAAAACTAAGGCCTCCTTTTAGGTGATCATATTACTGGATCTCGTATCTCGGAACTGCAGTAGAAGAAAGGTAACTAGTAGGATACTGTAATATTAAGGACACAGATTATGATACGGACAGCTTACCTACAGCTTTCCTTCTAACATGCAGTTTCTTCAAGCCTTGGCTCTTGTTTCTAATTCAGGAACCTGATTATAAATGGCAGATAAGGAACTATGTTTGTCTCACCCAAAAGAGTTATATGAGAAAGAAAAACAACAGCATATCCTGGGTGGCTCATTTAAAAATGCCAAACATTTATTATAAGAACATTCAGGCAATTATTCTCTGTTAATAAATTATACATAGATAGCGGTTACCTTTTCCTTTCATAACTTAGTTCAGTCAGTTTCTGAAGAATGAGTGTAAAAGTGAGGGGCTTCTATATCTCAGTCCCAACACAGCTATTTACAAACTATGACCTTAGTCAATACAAGTAGTCTTTGTATTCTAATCTGCAAAATGAGAATATTTACTTGCTGTGTTCATAGAGATCAACAAATACAAGTACCACAAGACTATCTAGTGCCAAAACAGAGAAACTTACTATTCCTTATCCAGAAATGCTAATGTTCCACCTTCCACTCTAGCCTAGCCTTCCCAAATTCCATTCACCGCATCATAAAAGCAATTTTTAAATATATATATATTTTTTGGGGGGGATGGTGGGGGTGGTGGTGATGGAAAATGCTATTAGGTACCTTCCACATAATTTAATCAAATTCTGGATTAAAATTGAAGCCTACCTCTTTGGGCTCCTCTCTTTTTGAAAAAGTGTTTCTCTGGTTAAAATAATACCTAAATGGAAGTAGACACATAGAAGAACATAGACACATGGAGAACGCTAGCACAAAATTACTAGAATGATATGAACTCCACAAGATCCTTCAGGAAGCCACAAGAGAAACAAGAAGTATAGTCAGAAAGCTAAGTGAGGCACAGATCTAAAGTTCAGAACTATGAACTTTCATATGTTGATTTCAGATGTAGTCTCGTAAATCTGTATCTAAACATCTTTTACTTTATTATTATTACAACAGGTGCAGTAGACAAACATTAACATTCTTTCTTTGCATTATTTACTTAAAACCAGGAATAACATCTAGATAGTGACCTCGGAACACGTCAGACATTTCACTTTTCATGGCCTTCATGCACTGCAAGATTCATGCAAGTATTAAATCCAGAACTCTAAAATATCTATGCTCCCTAAATTAGTGAAGCTATATAAAAACAGGTTCTTGGTCCTTTCACCGAGCATCTTTGCATAGTCCAAAGCGTCTCTGAAACTCAGAACTAATAAAAGAATCCAACTTGGAGGCATGAAATACTGAAACTGAAAAAGCTGCCATGATATATTCTCTTGCTCTGCCAACCCCCCCCCCCCCAATCTGATGATTCACAAGGAATAGAACCAAGAGTAGAAAACTGTGAAAACACAAAACCACAGCCATTTAAAAAATAAACAAAAAGCCCAACCCAAAACAACCTGACTAATCACTGACTTTTAGGGTTTTTTAGGGGTACAAAGAAGCCAAGCAAGACAAGGTGCTTACTGAATCAGGTTTACCAGTTTTTTCACAGCAGCATCCACATTTCACCTCAAATGCAGAACTAAAAATATTTGTATTGCTATGCTGCTAGGACAAGGTAGAGCTGGGATGCAGATCTGCAACACATGCATATGCACATATGCAATACAGGAGGATTGCGCATCATGAAATTCACCATAACACAAATAATTCCTATGGTTATTCACATAATCCTGACACTAAGAAACAAGTAGCCAAGGATTCCAACTCTTTACAAAGAGCGTGAACACAGCAGCTCATTTGTTAACTATAGCCCATATATACCTACTTGGTGTTCAGCCTTGCTAGCTCACCTATGGACGACATCAAAGCAACGTTAGCATGTCTGAAATATTTGTCCGGAGTGGACTCTGTAGCCTGTATGAACCTCAGAGCAGAACAATTATACTTTTGGCACATAAGCTATACAGCTTTAAACTAGTTTATCAAGTACCTTTACAGAAGCTGTAGCAAGGCTGAGTCTTAAGTTCCACTTACAACATTACCATACTTATCTGCAGTACAAGCACAAATAGTTAAAGGGCACCAATAGTTAAGGTCACACATGCCAAAAATGGAAGCATGTGATAGGCCTTGTCATTATAGGACTAAGCACACCAGCAACTCAACTTCCACTACCCAGAAGCCTAGCAGAAAAGTGGTATGTATGCTTTAAGCAGAAAAGCCTATGTACACCTGAAAAGAAGGCTGAGTCAGGCGTTTTTGCCCATCAAATTTACACTGAAAAATAGAGGCTGATACTGTCCTAATTATGTGAGGAACCACAAGAGGGTGTGTGGAAAAGTATTATTCTGTGCACAAGACTAGTAAAACTGAGCCTCAAATGTTTTCATCTTATCTTCTGTGTCCACCTCCCTCCTTATTTACTTCGATGTGAGACTAGCACATGCTGTAGATGGCGTAGAGCTAAGCACAGACACAAGTCGTAGGAAATTCTGAGACTTCTACCCTTCTTTCAAATCTGTCTAGTACTTTTTAGTGACTGTAGTCCCAGTCAGGAACAGGTAAATCAGCAAAAAAAAAAACTACCTACCCTGTTTTCATGAGAAAGTCAGGCTTGAATAAAAAAAAAAAATATACAAAACCAGACAATTTTATTGAAAACTTATTCTGAATTACACAACTTCAATGGGCAGATAACAATACATTGTACAGTACATTTATTCTTAAGAATTCATATAACAGGACTCCAATGATAGTTTATTATGCAAACAAGTATCAGTTTAAAACACGTAACTAAATCATATGATTTTTAACACCAGTGGTATGTAGTAGTTTTAGATCTTTCCACCACCAATTTATTTCTTAAAAATCTGGCAACCTACAGCCTGATCTCCAGCCACGTATCACCAGGAACCTGGAGCACAGTGGCCCATGAATGCTTATGTCTGCCCCATGTTTGTATGCACCCGTATGCCTAGAGCAGGTTTCCACATACCCTTTAATTTGACAATACTTCTTGAAGAATAATTCAATACCTTCAGATTGCACTCTTTACTTCGGGTAGGGCTTTGACAATATCAGCTGTTAATTTCCAGTCTCACTAAGTAAACTAACCAGCAATGTCTTACTTTCAATTCCACATCCATTTTCTTCCTGATGCAAGAAAGCTTTTTCCACTGTTCCAGCCTGCTAACTTCAGAACAGTTAAAGTGCTTTGTTTACTTAAATTGCATCAAAAAGCTGAGTAAGGAAACACATTTAATACTCAAACCCGTAATTTCCCCAAAGATTTTTATACACAGAAACAGAGAACTACAACAAACCTAAGTCACAGTTCCCCGTAACTGTGTAATAAACACCTGGTGGGGAATGAAAGGGACTTCATGTCATCAGCACACCAGACAAAACATTGCAGCATTTCCATTAAGTTGTGTTATTCTGCCATTAAAAAAATCAAAACCCAAAAACCCCCAAACAACAACCCTCCCACCCAAAAAAAAACCCTAACTACTGGATACCAAAGGAATAAAGGAAGAAAGTTTCACGTTTTGTCAACTCACAAATATTCTTTGGGAAGCAAAATGGTAGCTCTGTATCCTCCAGTACCTCTCCTCTTCTTCCGTCTCATCTCTACTAAATGACAGTCAATAAAAAGAAGACCAGCACTCAGTACCTTTTTCTTATCCAGTAAGCGAAGATGTTGTATTTTACCTGAAAAAACCTTTAACTAAAAGGTAAACTGTTTTCATAAAAGCAACCTAGTGTGTTCGGCTGACTGGAAGGCCCTCCACTTCCTATTTCCTCTCCTCAACTGAATTTTCTTGTAGGCATGCTAGACGCAGAAGAAACAAAGGGCTGCCCTTTAAATTGACATCAACATAGAAGTAGTTTTAAAGAAGATACCTGAAATGTCTATATATATAAATATTCTTCACATTATCACTCATCATTTTTAGAGTGCCTTAGAGGCTGAATGTAGATTACACAGCAAATATGACTCTGTGAGTTCAAGTGCTCAAACTAGAAAATGTCAGTATTAAAGTTTTTAACGTACACGTGTTGTAAGTGATAACACATGGTTTGCAGAAGATTGTGCAGACTGTCTGAAGCCGGAGTCAAAAAGAGAAGACAAAATGCAATTCAGTATTCACAATTCAGCTCAATAAGCCTCTGCAAAAATTTCCTCTAATGAATTTCCCAACAATAACATCCTCATGTAGTACCAGGCAATGTAAAACTTCGATGTACAAACTATACAGAATTAATTTAACCTACAGAGAGGCAGTTTGTTGTGACACAGAGTTTGTGTAAGTATAACTAGACATGGAAGTGTTTCTAAATATTGTGAATTATGCTTTTATAGCGGGAGATTGAAATAATATGCATCTACTTAAAACACTAGAAAAATTAAGATATAATATTGACAGTAACACCTCTTTCCCCAATATTAGCATATTATCAATGTCAGCACAAAGAGAAAAACACACCTCTGACAATACTAATGCCAAGCTAATTTGTGGAGACCTAAAAAGGGCTTTAGGATCTTTCACATCTGTAAAAGGAAAGTATTATTCTTGAAATCAGTGTTAAAAGTATTAAAAGAGTTTTAAGTTTTCCATCCACATTTTTAATTCCAACTGCTTGAAAGTAGCCTTCAGAAACCACCACAGAAGCTTTATTAATTCTCTCACTACAATATTAGAAGTCTCCTGACAAGTGTGGAAGAGTATTTGTTTAGGAGATGGGAAGCGGAATTTAAAAGCCACTTGATACTGAATGGAAGTTCCAGGCGGTCAGGTGTTTTGAATCAATCAATCCCAACTCTAGAAATGCTCAGTCCATACCAAATGAAACTGAATCACACAGATATTCACACATTTTGATTTTTATACTCAGCACACCAGCACAGATCCTTCCTCAACTCTTATGTCAAGAACTGTCAATGCTTTAAGATGAGCCTTAAATACTGTTGTGAAATTAATTTGCTTACAAACACAGAATCCTTATGATTTTCAGACTTTTTAATGTTACCCTAGGTAACTAAAATTGTTTCCACACATATGTTTTCAAAATGCAAAGAAACACAAATAACCAGTAATACTTATTCTAAGGCACAAATGGAGCTCAGTACCACTCTTCACGGCATAAGATTTCAAAGACAAGTTTTTAATTACATAGTAGTGCTAAGTCACAGCTATCATGCGTGGGACATGTGCTGATGCTGGACATGACAACATTATTTCATCCTGTCTGCAATCAAACAAAAAAATCACTGTAGTTGTGCAATCTTATGACAAGCATATGCCTAGAATAGCACTCACTCTGCAACTACTACTCAGTTCCTATTAGAGGATTATAACTTGTTATTTATGAGCATTAATGGCATCTAGACACAGTATTTAAGCCTCTCTCAGGAAGTGTTAAAAATGCTAAGAACGTTGCCGTGGCAGCAGACATATTATATTTAGTAAATGAACTCAAGTATTCTGTTGCATTAGTTAAGCATTCCACTAAATTTATAATACTCAAACGATTTTGTTTTTGTAGAAAACCATCCCCATCTAGAGTACAGATAACAACAGCAGAACAAAGAGCTCACATTCTACTGAGGATCCTTCAGGAAACTTTTAAGTTTGAATGTTAACATAGTCAGTTAACATGTTGTTATGAATACCTCTTTTAAAAGTGAAAAGCAGAGCATTAGTAACAGTATCAAGTTGCTTAATTATTTTGTTTGAGGTCAAAAGTTATGTATGCCAAAAAATCTTGGAAATTGCAAGGTACACATTACATACAAATGAATAAAAATACAGCCCTAATTGATATTTATAAAGTACCTGCTTTTATTCCTTAAACAGTAACAATACAACACATTTTGTTCAGAATTATTTTATTTGGGTTATAGCAATTAGTATCACTGATCAGTAGGCCAAACCCAGGCAGAGAGCACAGAATCAATTTCACAAGGCAACAACACAGACTAGTATTTTAGCATACAAACCATTTAATTGCATTATCAAGTAGAAATATCTTCCAACCATGCATAAAAAGTCTATGCTTAGCCTTTCAGAGCTCCAGGTAATACCAGATTCCTAAATATACAAAAAATACATTTAACTTATAATAACCTTAGTGATTCAGACTTATAAAATTACAATTTTGTTCTTCATAACATAGAAAAAAATACAAAAATGACTGTATATAGTTTTCACCCAAATTTCACTGACATAAATATACATCAAAATGCATGATTTGATGTATACTCATGAAAATTTTAAGCTGAAAGATAGGTTTTAAAATGACACTGCAGATTGGTCCACACAAATGCCAACCTTTCTACTGATAAATAATAAAAAACCACCTTTGATAGAAACATCACATTGTGAAAAATTACAATTTACCTGCACTGTAACCTGCATTGTACTGTAATTTACAATATGAACATTTCTACAATTCCAGTTGTAAACTATACACTGGTAAGAACCTTGGTCTTTTAGAGGGTAATGACTAACGTGGACAAAGCCAGCATGGTAGAACATAAAAATATTGTCGACTGAACCAGTGCACACAACACAAAGCAGAAAACATGTGCGCTGCAGAAGTTTGGTGATGCTGACAGAAAACATGCCAGCCAAGTAAATAGTCTATGGTGAAAAAAAAACCCCAACAACCCTCTAGATTTGTGACAAAGAGTACTAATCAAAGCTTCTATTATAAAGTTCACATAAACCACATGACAATTTCAGTGACATATGAGGGGAAATTCGTTCTTACTTTACAAAGAGGAAAAAAACCCACGTGTGACCAAAGTCAGTATTAGGGAAAAACCCAAACAGTACTAGGGCATCACGCTACGGTTCTTACTCAAGATCACCTTCTAGAGATTTCCACGGAAGCTAAGCTCGAAAAACCACCGCAAACTGAAGTACTGGAATTCTTGTACATACTAACTGTATGTTCATACTCCAGAATATAATTTTTAAATCAACTTCGCTGACAAGATCTCTTACTATCAAAGCAATTTCTTTGCCTTTTAAATGGGAAAGTAACTCTGCTTTCTTTTAAAAGACTGTAGTTTATTTGCATTTGTGTCGTAAATTAATATTTTTAATTAAATTAAATATTCCATAATAAAGCTTATTCAGTAAAGATGCTGGTTGTACAAGCTTTCTCCCTACTGGCAGCTCTCTCTGCTTTTCCACAGTACCAATGCTATCTAATACAGATCTGTACTACATCTTTCTCATCAACAGAGCTACGAGTTTGTTTCATACAGGAATATTACACAGCCATTTTTTTCTCCAAATTGGACCAACAAATTTGAAACCAAATCTTTTATTTGGGTACAGAAATCAAATCTAGAAAAGTTCAGGAGCTAAGCATCGACAATATCCAGTAACCTGAGTACACCAAGAAATCAGATCTTTTAGATGACGTCCTTCAGAAATACTGATACGAACTCCTTTGATAGCAAGTAAAAGCAAAAGATGTTTTGTTCAGAGGTGGAAGTTTACACTTTTGAACAATGAGTTCAGTATAATACAACATTTCTCAGATCAGTACAACAAAGCACCACATAACCTAATGGAGAAATGAAACTGTTGCATCTTTGAATGCAAACCCACTTTGAGGTTGCATTTGGCCACAGCGTTTTTGATTACAGCCAGTAACTGTCTCCAAAAGGTTTAAAATAGAAGCAAAGATCATTATTATTGTCTCTTACCCTCTCTCTGCCCACAATAGTCCTATTTGTGTTGAACAGGGAAGCTGTTATACATGTTACTGAGTGCTAGGAAAATTCAGTCAGACTTTTTGATGGAGCCCAAGGAAATCACTGAAAAATGCAAAGGTTTTTTTAAAAACATAGCTCTGACAAACCAAAATAACTGTAAATCCATCTCTCCCCAAGTGCCAGGACATAGAGCCTGTGCCCTTAGTACTTGCTGGCTACGTTCAGGGAGAGCTGCGATGCGTCAGGCACAAGTAACTGGGGCACAGATATGGGCCACGTCCAGGGGGAGGTGCTGGCAGGCACAGTATTGCAGGTACCACGGTAGCGGTCACACCTCATTTACGTACTAAATCATGATGTTGCAAGAGGGAAGCCAGAGAAGCCCTTGTGTTGTTGTCTAGTGGCTCTGACTGGATGAAAATAGGACTATTTGACTATCAGTTCCTAACACAGCAGAGGCCATAACCTACATTTCCTTTCGCCTTTACTTGGATATCTGTTCAGTTCCCTGCTCCCTTTGCCCCTTCCATTCCCCACTCCTGCCCCGAATCAACAGTTTGTTCATAACTTGGAGCACTGCTCACACAGCATTAGTGCTTTCCGCCTCACCACAAGGTATTCTTAGTTTTTTCATTTTCTGTTTTGCCTTCCCAAGGGAAGGCTTAGCCTGAGAACGCAGAGAAAGCACCTAGGAAAATTTAACTTTCTATGGTCTTATGCTCTTTGAAAAGAGCAGATGAGGGAAGGCTTGTCCAATCTGCAAAAGCAGCATGTAACACATGATGTAATCTGCTTTCAAAGAAAGAGCTTATGACTTTGCAACATTTCAGAAGCTGAGCGCCTGGAACGGCCTGCTTGGATGTGCCAGTGATACACATTAGTCCCTTGAGAAAAGTTGAGGAACAAGGCCCTCAAATCATTCCACAGTAGACCACATAGTCCTCAACACTGAAAGATGAGTACCACTGCGATAGTGGACAGTGATTAGAGATGATAAAGTAAAAAAGGGAGAACTGCAACTCTTTCTGGGTGACCTGCCTCCTTATATTGGTTAGATTATTTACTGATATCACTAGAAATATTACAATTAGTATTATTTTAAAAAGTATCCAGGGATGCAGTACTTAAAGGAGTTTTACTGTTTCAGAGAAGTATTATAGCCTCTGAATTAACACTAGCATTTGAGTAATCAGCTTAAACAAGATCTTCAGAGAACACACTCTGGTCAGACACCCTACTGTTTAAATTCCTAAAGAATTACATTCCCCTCATTTCCTGTAATTGGTTTTCTGTTCTTGTTCTCATCACCTTTTAAATACACAACCTAACTTTCTAAATTCAAACACTTTGCCTGGATTACATTCTTCACTGGAGTCTCTGACAAAATCCTAAAGTATTCCAGAGCATATTGTTTGCTTTCACAGCAATACATACAGTTTCTGGCATGCAGTCAAGCACTTAAAAAAAAAAAAAAAAAAAAAAGAGGTATCAGTAATATAATCCCAATTCAAGCATTTAGTGGGTACAACTTAATCACTCATACTGCAACCTTCAGGCATTTAGTAATAAATGAAAACCATTGAGCACATCATTTAAGGAAAAGGCTAACTGCCAAGCCATATAAAGTTTAAGTTTTCTGAAGCACTGCAAGCTGAAAATTATTTCAATGTTTTACATTGTGGAATTTCAGTGAAGTCAGATTTATTGGTTACTCTTGCTAAATGATTGGTCTTTTACCTCTGACTTATTTTATCTTGTTATGTTCTTTACAAACGTGCTGGGTATTGAAAATCTGCAGCATTTTGATGTTTGAAAAGTTCTGAAAAAGAGTTGGAATTACTCCGACTTCTTGTGTTCTTCAGTGTGGGAGAGAACCTTTCGCCTCTGATGTAGCATATGAAAATACAGCTGAGGAAAGACTGAAGAGAAAAGAGACTTAAGTAAATAAAGCATGAAGTGAGGCTTGCACATCAATGTAAGATGCACAGTCACCAATTCTCTACGAAAACATGCTTAGCCACATTCTGCTCAAGTCATCTATTGCGTTTTATTCTTTAAATAGAATAAGTGATATTGTCCTTAGGCTTCAGATACTATTTATTCTTTGCTAAAGCAATCACATTTTTAAGTAAATGCAAAATGGCTTATTTAGCTCTGCAGGTACAAGTAAGATGACAAAAGTTTCCTGAACTGCACACACACAATAGAAAAAAAAATACATTGCAGGGAGGAGAAAGTCCTTCCAATAGAGTGAAATTTCCAGATGTGTTTCATTTCCTGGAATTCTAGTGTCACTTTTTCAGGATCCAAGGAACTCTATACAAACTGGTGCCTCTTTCATCTCTTCTCTCTTTATCCTCCATGCAAAGCTTTTTCTCTTCCTATTTCTAAGACTACATTACACAGTATGTTTGCAGAACAACAAAGTAAGGGACAGAAAACATACATACAGAAACAGCAAAAGCTAAAATTGCCATGAGACACTAAACCTTTATGAACCGTATGAAAATTAAACAAGGTCAGTATCAGCCTAAATTATATGTTACACATGCCAAAGTCTATTTATTTTACATACTAAGTTGATTTTTTTTCAGGTCAACATTTTTTCTTTTGGCCTTCTTTACCCTGTATTTCATCTCTGGATTGCTTCCTCCCTATCCTGATTCACACCACCAGCGTTAAGGAGTGAATACAGCTGTCCAGAGACATAACACAATACAGAGCCACGTGGTTTCTCCATTAGAAGTCTAAGTAATGGGGATCCATTATATGCAAAGAATTTAATGACATCTTTTCTAACAAGATGCCAATTTTGACAGACAAGTAATAAATTAGAGATTTAAAGCGAGGTAAATGGTAAGATGCAACTATCAAGAATGTGAAAATCTCAATTTTTAATATGTTTTCAAAGCTTGCTTTCCTTGTGATATTAACATTCCCAAAATTTCCAAGATCTTCAGTGGGTTCAGAAGGCGTAAATCCTGCATAGGTAGCTTTTTTGAATGAATAACCGAGCTATGGTGTAATGAATGACTGCAACAAACTTTGCTTTTCTTCTGTCTCAGGAAGACCACAGGAATACCTTCATATGAAAGGGCACCTAAGACAACTCTGAGAACCAACTGCTTGGACTCAAGCAAAGCTACCAATTCACAATAATAATTAGAAAAATAATTACAAAAGACTGCATTCAAGTTATGCATCCAGTGAATGATAATGGATCACAAAAAATATTTCATTTAACAGACAGTAATTTTAATGGAGAAAGCAGGCTAAAACTGTTACTTGGGTTCAATGTAGGTTCCCTCCCACATGGCCTGTCAACTGTGATTTAGCTATGCAAAAGAAGCGATTAATACTCATGGTTATTTTGACTAAAACAAAAGATACTATTCTGACAGCTTGGAGTTAGTAACATCACCATTTTTGGTGAAGGGGGACAAGGAGAAACAAATGCATGAAAAGTGGTTTTGTTAAGAACAGCTGGAAAAACTTATGAACCTTGATGTCAGAATTATAAGATGGTTCACTGAAAGTGTAAGTGCTTGTTATAGACACAGGCACACTACTGAAATTTAAATCTTTGAATATGGTTTATCATTCTGCACAAACAACAAGGTTCATATAAAGACAGCTGCAGAGATAGCTAACAGCAGCAACATCATCACTACATTATTCCGCATGTTAGACTTTATTTGCACATTTAAATTTGCTAAAGGCTTCCGTGTTCCGATAACCTATTTCAAAGCAGCAAAGCCAAATCTTCATTCCATCTACAGAAACATCAACCAGAGATTATGGCAATTCAAGTTAATTCAACAGAAATAGTTCCCTACCCACTAACGCAAAAGCAATGTTCTTATTCCTGATAAAGATCTGAATTTTAAGAAGCTGTTTTTAACTTCATTCTCCTAAAAGTCTGTAAGTGGGGGGAAAAAAAAATATGAAGATGTCAACATTTGCCAAGAAGTACCACAGTTATTTTATATTTCAAGTGTAAGAGAAAAAACATGTATTACTGTTTCGCAAGTGTTGGTAGAAAGCAATCCCTGCAGTTTTAACTCTGACTTTTTTCTTCAGATATTTTGAAAAATTAATTTTGAAAACTTAGTTAGTTGTACATATGTTAATCCCACAATTATGAGCTTTTCCTGTTACAGATTTTAATATTAAAAAAGCTAACAAATTTATACTTACTTGGAATGTAAGAGATCATAACCAGGATCAGGAATGTATAGTAGTCGAAAGAAAAATTGTACTTGTTAGGTAAACTAATAGAATACAAGCCAGACTGCCTGACGAAGGGCAATGCAGCATATATTGTGAGTAATTCGCCTGAGACTCCCATTGGATACAATACTATAAACAAAGTGTACCTAGAACAAAACATTTACAGAAAGGATTAGAAATTACGACAAACTCTGACAAAGTATTTGTTAAATGCTATTATGGATATTCAAATTTTAACTTCTCAACTCAGTATTTATTTCCCTTAGCTCTTGTTTGATTAGAGCATGGCAAGGTATGAACATTATTGCAAAATATACTCAAATCAGGAATCAGTTTGAATTATTTAAAGATTGCCTTTGAGAATCTAAAACCTATCTTTAAAACTATTCTCTCCCACCCCTCACACACTGTTACCTTGATTTCTGAACTCTTTGGTAGAAGTCATTATACTACTTACAGTGGGGCCCGATGCAGTTGATATTAATCAATGAGCTTACAGATTGTTTCAAGTACAACCCTTGGATTCAAGAGTTACTGTTAAATGTCGGTTTACTTACCCATTACCCCTTACTGTTAAATATCAGTTTCCGACAAACATTAAACTTCAGTTTCCGACAAACACAATCACTTCATAAATGGGACCGAGTTCTGACAAACTACGCTTTCAGCTAACAATGTAATATTATTTTTTTTAACCCAGAAATCTGCTGGAAAGAAGTCAGGAAGTCACATTCACCAACAGGGCAATTACCTCAAGGTAGAATCTAATTTTTTGTACTGCAACTATTTTACAAGATAAATATCCCTGTCAAATCAGGCTATGATTTCTATTATGCCACCTACCTGGCCCATTTGATGAGATAAGGGAGATGATTTAACAAGCTAAATGTATAAAAAGAATAACGGATTATCTCAGTGATTGTCCAGGCCACTACAAACAACAGGACGCTATCTTCAGTTTGTACCTGTAAGAAAGAAAACAAGCTCAGTTTGAATCCAAGTGTTACTAATTACTCACCAGACCCAAGAAAACCACAAAGAAACCAATTCCCACAGGTTGCTTTATTGCATCATTTTAGAGAACAGACTCCAAGAACGAGCTTAAAAGCAACATTACTAACAACAGTAAAAAAACCTTATCATGCTCGATATTTTTCTAGTTGCTTAAGAATAGCTCTGCTTGGTGATCAGATAACTTAAGATCTCCCATTCTGTGCAAGGCAAATCAGTACAAGAAATCCCTGAAATGTTGAGAACAACTCATAGCTCTTCCCATTCCTATATAGTACCAGCTTCTATTTCAGCCCTATGATTGCTTCCAAGTGCAGCAAGCAGAAAGTATGCTAACACATTAGTCTAACACTTGATATTTGGCTTAGACCTTATATTCTGATCCTAGTCTGTGTTACTTCTCAGTAGAAGCACTATTTTCCTCTCTCTAGATGACAAACTGGGTCCTGATTTTGAGCAGCAGCAGCAAAACAGCTAACACCAGGACACAGGCTGGGAGGAGAGAAGAAACAGCTGCTCAGACTTTGTCACCTCAGGTAAGCTTGACAACTACCTGTTTCACTGTTCCTTGCTCCTTTTTCTGTTTATTGTATCCAGCATAGTTTCTCTAATGTTAGACTCAAAGCATTATTAGGTTTCACTGCTTTACACCTCTTAGAACTTTTACTTCAGACACACATCACTGAACCAGCTTTTACTCCCTTCATTCTTTGAAGATTAACCTTCAAAAGCATGTATTTTTAAATGAATTATTAGATTTGGAAGCATAATTACGAGGTTTAAGTTTCAGATGGAATAACAGTGATGAAGTAGTATATGGGGTCACATACCCACACTAAAAAACTCTTGAGAGCACAAACATGATTTTTATGCAGCCCTCCCCACCATTCCACCCCCTTCAACAGAACTCTCAGCTGTATGAGTACCTTGAGCCCAAATTCAGTGGACCGTGGGAACAAAAAGAGCTCAACCACAGGGGCCCGCATTTTTTTCCTCCAACTCTTGAAAAAAGGGAAAAGGAAGTCAGTAGGTGTGGGTGGTACCCTCCGTTCATCTTGGGGAAAGTACATGCACAAACGAAAAACGGAAGAAGAAAATATATGGGCAATTAGAAACCCTTAATAGGAGGGGACTGATCATATATCTGTGTGTAAAAACACTCGCAATCAGAAACCTTTTAATAGGAGCGGACTGATCATATGTTTGTGTGTAAAAACACTCATGAGGATTACCCATAAAAAGCTTTCTGTTACAGACTACAAAGCCCAGAAAGATTTCTACAGAAATCGTGGGATATCCACCATTATTGTATAATGGTCATCTATGTTCTGCTGCGTACAGCGTTTCAAGTTACTTTCACTGCATTTTGCAACAAACGCACCTTGTCCTTTTTCCGCATGAAATTAGTAATTTGCTTATATATTAATCTCCCTTACGTCATCATAAAAGAACAAAATCCAAAGCTTATTTGAAGATTTTCAAAGAAGAGACGAAATCTCATTTTACATTGCTACAGGATCCTAATTCTGTTCGGGGTCTGCTTTATAAGCAAGACTTAGTTCTTAACCTGGAAAATTTAACAGTACTTCACATACGATGCTGTTCCCAAGGAGCAACATGCTTCACAAGCACTCCAGAGCTGCATCTTCTGGTCAAATCAGGAGTAGCAGCTTGGTGAGTTCATCTAAACTTATGAGTCACGGACTTCAACCTGTATTTTGAAACCCCATTTCTTTCGCTAACTATGGAAGTCAGTAAAACCAACAAACAGAAATTTGTAGCTTGAGTAGCACCCAAGGACATGACTAAGGATAAGAAACTGTGAAGCTAACAGTGAATGATACACATAGAAGTAGAAAATCTGTTCTATCAGTTCTGTCACAGGACTTCTGTAACACTGCCTTCACAGGTCTAGACTTTCCCATCTACTTTAATATTAGAACTATGTTTAGACATTATTAAAACAGTTCACACCATTATAAAACACACACAGAACTCTGTTAAGGTCACTTAACAAAAAATCACTGATTGTGCCTTTATAGCTTGTGTCCCTATTTAAAGGAGAAAGAATACTAGAAATTAGTGGTAATTTTTATACAAAAGTGACCTATAATGTTTTCAAATATTTTCATTCTGTGCCGTAAGGAACAGAAGCGCATTTTGTCATCATATTTTAACTACATTCCACAGCTCATCATTAAAAAGTACGTTTCTTACACACTAACAGGTCAGAAGTCTGTCACTATTAGAATCTCTCTTTGAGGACTGACAATTTCTCAATACTTCAAAGAAAGATGTCCGAGATGCACATTATCAAACCCCTGGGAACTGATTTACAAAACAGTCTCTCAAGAGTCTTACTCATTTAGGCACTGCCAATGCTGCATTTGTATCGTTCCTCTTCCAAGTTGAGGGTAAGGGGGATAGTACAGCCAATAAACAGTAGACCTCTAATAAGCTACTGAGCCCAATGCTGCTCTTAGAACTCCATCTCTCTTCCTCTACTTTTTCATGCCAGTCTTTGAAGGAGGTGTTAGACAAAGTCAAAGCACATTTTACACTTTATTTACAACTTATTCGTCCAACTGCCTTAATAAGGGTCAATCATACCACAGGCATAATTCTTTGGCATGTGTTTCAAACCAATTTATCATCAGGGAGGGGCCTGAATATATTTTAGCTTATCTTCAAAATACTATGAATAGCAGACCATGCTTGTTAAAATATAAGAGAATTCATAGCCTTTTAAGATGCAAAGATGAGAACTGGGAATTGACAAGATAAAGTATGAGAGGTTTTTACTGTTCTCCTTATGCACAAAAAGGGAAATAGATTTTTCTACGTTAAGAGTAACAGTTTGACAAATTCTTTGCAGAAAATTTCAGCTAAACACGTAATTAAGCAATCCAGTGCAGCAGAGTTTACCAGGAGCGCTATGCAACTGTAATTATGAAACAGCACATCTCCCTCCAGAGTGCTGCTTCTCCGGTACACTGATTTTTTTTTTTTTTTTTAAAAAAAAAAAAGAAAGAAAAAACCCAGGAAGCTTCACAGTAGGCACAAAGGGCCTGACAGACATTTGTGTTGTACATTATTACTCAAATTTTACACAGATGTAAAGCAGTGATGAATCAGGCTTTTCAACTTCACTCACCCATTTAGAGTTCTGAACTTTCCATCGTGGACTTATTTTACTACAACTTAGTCTTAAATATCATAAATTAAGATGCTCTTCCCTCTAAGTATGCTCTACTACTGACTGAAGGTGTCAATTCACAACCGCAAATACTAGTCTTAATTACCAGTTCAGTACGCTGTACCTGTCATCTTCACACCAACCCCTTGGCTGTATGTTCTAGAAAGCTTCCTCTAAATATATACTATACTTATCTGCAACTTACCTGTAACTGAACTGAACTGGATAAGCATTAAATCACTGCTGATACCATTTTTGAATTACCCATCAAAACTGGGTGTGAAATTATCTATCAGAACAGAACTCTATGAAGGCCTGCCATGACATCACCAGATGATCTCATTGTTCACACAAATTCAACAGACAACTTTCAACTGAAAGGAACCTTCTGTTCTCCTATGCCTACTTTCTTGTGGCTCTTCAATGCCTGTCTGCTCATTCTCTTCCCTCCTTTGTAGGAGAAACAGTAAAATTCACCAAACCAAATGATTTCAAGTACTGTATTACATGCCAGGCCCTCCTCCGCTAAGCTAACAGCTACTCATATGGTGGAGGCAAGGGGAAATCTCATTGCTACTCAAAGAAGTGTGCAGTGCTTTAACATTTGCCATGCTTTCACATTTATTGTAAGTACTTTCATATTGAATTTAACAACACATCAGCACTAAATTCAACAAAAAGCACAAACATGTTAGTGGCAAGAAGCATGCTTCAAATCACATCACATATCTAGAAGTGTATTCTGACAGAAAGGAGGGGTAGCAATACAGATGTTTCTTCTTTTAACTACATTATATATGAAAACAGTCTGGAAAAGCAAGATACTGAACAAGTCTCACTCAAAAAGTTAAAGAGGAAAACTGCGTTTCATTTTACAAGAACCTCATCATGCAACTGCATAGCTTACAAGTTCCATAAAGCTGTGTGAGAATTTAATCCTGGACTTCACCATGGAGCTCACTTGTGCAGACAGCCCTTTAGAAAAAGTAGAACACTTGTGACACCTTCAATACATCTCCCCAGGTGGGACTGCATGCTCTCTAGTTGGGGGGAAGGGGAGGGATCAGAATACAGCCTCTTCCTTTGATTTATTTGCTCTAAGTCACAGGTGAAAAACTCATCACAGGATTCCTCATCCATACCATTCTTATGCCCACTTTCTAAGACATTAAAAAAAGTAACACATAATACAGTCTCTCGCAAGACTTTAATCAAAAGACCACACATCTGTGAGAAAAAAAAACTGCGTGTAATATTGTTGAAAGAATCATTGTTAAAAAAAACCCTTGTTAAAAATTGAATGTTAGGCTGAACTCGTTGCTCACATTTTCTCCCATTTTGCTGGTTTTCTCTGGTGAGAATGTGGGCATAAGTTTCAAAAAACCTAACCCACAATCATTTTACAGACTTTCCTTTGATGTCTAACAGACAACACATGGAATAATTCTAATCCATGCAATCCAACCTTTAACATTTGGGTTACTTCAAAACCAGGAGGTAATATATAAAAACAGATTATCGCTGTTCTTTGCGAAGCACCAGGTACCCCAATATTATACAGGTAACAAGCAAAACTACAGCCATATTTATTTAAAAATATTTTAGACATGTATCTAAAATCTAATGTCTTGGGATTATGGCTTTTTTTGTTTGTTTGTTAAAAATCTAATATTTATCTCCAGTGAATTAACAGGGACTGGAGTACATTTATTTGCACCAAAACTGAAATCAAGGTAAGTATTTACAAGGTTTTGAGTTTATTGAGAAAAATAACATTCCTCCACTTTAAATAGCATGAAACTAAGGCTTCACTTGAACAAGTATCATAATAGCAGAAAGGGTGGTTAATTACTAGGAACTACAGTGACTTATGTTAGTCTACACGTGGATGGACATTCTGATAACAGCTTTGGAGTAAGGAAGAGAAAGCAGCTTCCCTGAAGACTTGGTAATGAGACAAGCTCCTCAAGACATTCTCCATGTCAAGTCACAAAAAATCCTATGCGTATAATGACACCAGATGGCCATTACTTATTTCAGGCAGCCATGCTGACACTGGCATCAAGACTAATTTCTTTCTTTAATGAGAAGAAAACCAGTAAGATTCGTTGGCTAAAGTAACAGCACAGATGCTCCATATCTGGGCTACTACCAGGTATCCAGATGACATGAAAGAGTCAGTCAGCACGGTTTGTATCTATTAAAGCATGTTTAGATTTTAAAATAGCTGTCAGGAATAATTTTCAAATATGATTGCTTCCAAAAGATTCTGCAGAGGTTTGTATAAAGTACAGCAGTATTTGGTGTGGTAAGCAATGAGAAAAAACACATAAGCCGCAAAACCCACCTACGCTTGATTATAGGAAAAATGAATGAAGGACAGAGGGAAGATTATCCTGGAGAGTGATAATGGAGAACATCCAGGCATTGCTGTGCACAGCTGAGGTGGAGCTTCCACATGCCACGGTAAAGAAAGCAAATTGTGTATGAAAGAGGGGGGCAGTGAGGAGATTTTGCTATTAATTATGGCAGTAGTGAGATCAATGCTAGAAGGCTGTCCCAGGTTCCATATTAAACACTGGAACCTCTTTAACTTTCAGTAAGAACTGCAAAAATCTATTCAGGAGCTAGATGTCTTACACTGAGAAAATGAGACCTCAGTCTACTTCATTGTCAAGAAAACATGATGTCAGATTTATTTTTATTTCTTTCAATCCACAGAAATTCACATAAACATTTTCACATGTTGGCATACAAACAGAAGTCATTTTAAGGAAAATAAGACAGTGATCAACGCTTGATTTTCAGCATGGGTCATTACTTTTTCTGTCCATTTTGTAGCTTAACTTACCTCTTTTACACTATGTGTTACTGCCCACGTCAGGAAAACTCTTGACATCACTTGGAAAGCAGTCAGAACAACAGAAGAAGGAACAATGCCTGGAAGATATTTTGCAATTAGTAAACATTCCTGACTATTGGGGTGGGGAAATTGAACACAGCTAAGCCAAAGTCCAGTTCTTTGAAATTTTGGGAAGGAAAGCATTTAATTTTTTTAATTTGAGAGTATGAAGTCTGTTCTGTGGTGTGTTTATACAGCCTAATGCAATGCAATCCCCTGACAAGACTTTGTGCATCAAAAGGCAAATAAAAGTAATCGGTCTTGTTGCAATCACAGCACATTCATTAATATACAAAACAGCTGAATAAGATGAGATAACTTCAATCAAATAGCTTTTGGGATACAGTCTTTCAAATAAACCCTGTTTGATTAAAATATCCAAGATAGTCTTCGTTACTGTGATTTAAAAAGTTAAAAAAAAAAAAAAGAGATGTTTTGTACAGTATATCCCCCCAAAACAGCAAGCAAAAAGTGTAACTACTTTGAAGAAACACTGATCTAGCCCACATTCTGGTAGATAAGTTTATAATTCCTTCCTGGGAATACAACTTTAAAAAGAACAAAACTGAAAACAAACCAAACCCAAGGAAAAGCTGATACATTAGTAGGTAAAGAAACAATTATAAGATTTTTCTCAAGGAAGCAGATTTCACTGGTTCTTCTAAGCAAGTTCCAAGGTGCTGATTAAACTGCCACTAAAAGGATTCTATACACCCAGCAGAAAGGAATAGTTTTAGGCTGCAAGATCACACTAAATTTCTAAACTTCACAGCACGAAGTTTTATTTTGTTCCAATATCATGATGAAGACAAATGCAAGAGCTCCTAAAATACAGTAAAAAGTGCTTCTAAAACTAATGGAAATCACAGCAAGCAACACAACAGCCTCAGCAATATGCAAAGACCAAACTGGAAAGTGGAAGAGGAAGAAAGAATAAGAAAAGCCAAAAGCAAGTTTCATTAGAATTATTTTCAGTCACACTGAAAACGTTAGTCATTATGTTAGTCTTCTTTCAGAGTAAAAAGGGGGAAAGAAATCCTACAAACATAGTTCTCTTCAGTTTTATCAGGTATTGTTCATAATCCAATTTGTTGCAAAACCTTAGGGCAGAATTGTTGTCTGTTACTCAGACAACACAAAAAGGGGTGCTATAAAACCCCACAATCTGTACTCATTAAATGCTCACTCCTATGATATAACAGACCTTTTCTTTTATACAATTTAGACCATCCCTTCCTAAGCAAGATAACCTAACGTTCTTGCAAAGGAATCTATAAATAAGCCAAAAAGACTGTGTAGGAACCATCCAAGATTATCTCAAGTTAGACAAACAAGGTTTTTCATTATAGCCAAGACAATGCCAATCTATGCTAAAAACGGGAGATCAAAGTAAGTGACTCACCAGCTACAATTTATGTAAACTTTGCTTGCCTTTAATTATTTACTCATTGCACTGAAAAGGTACCCGACAGTCAATTTTAAACTTGGTATTTTTAAAAACATCTGTCACCACTTATACAACACTGCACATGCTAGAGCAGTGCTTGACAGGGGGCTCAGGTCCAGAACCAAGCAGCAAGTAAGCCATGCCCAGACCTCGTCCAGATCCTGGACTAAGCCTCCCACCTCCAGGAGGAAATCCTCCACCTCCCAACAAGTCCTTCCTCTCTCCTGCACGTTCGCTTTCCATTTGCCTGTCCTTCCGCGTCTCTTCTTGGTCTCTGGGCTACATGTTACCTCCTTTTCTTCATGTAGAGCTCTCCTCCTTCATTTTTTAAATCTTTGCCACATGCCAAAGTTCTGTTCTCAATCATGCTTGATAGAGGCCTTCCCTATCAATCTTCATATTTTGAAGAACTTGCCACACAGACGCTAACATTTCAGATTCTACTGAAAAGATGTGGAGAGAAAAGTTATGCTGATACACACAGCCATCTGTCACAGATAAGCTCCTCTATTGACAGAGAATTACAGCTCTAGTTATAGCAAAAAAAGCAGGGGCAAAGGAATCTGCAAATTTCCTGTTTCTCCTTGCATAGAAACTTTTACCACAGTCAGTAGGAGTACAGCAGGCAGCAGCAGTGTATCCAGCTGTGCAAAAAAACCCTCACTTTATCTAGCTGACAAATGCTTCCATTAACAGAAAAAAAAAAATAAATCCATGGGCAGTTAGAATAAAATAAGTGGTTTTTTTGTAAAAAACTTTGTTAGGGAAAGCAAAAGGATAGAATTATAATGGTATAAAATGTTGCAACATTCCACTAATGGCTGTCTTCACTAATATTAAATTGGATAACACGGGCTAAATGGATCCACACCTCCAACCAACTGAGCCAGGATTACAGGCTGGGACAGTCATCGTGTTTGCTGTTCGGCACCAGCCTGGAAGGTGAAATGCAGGACTCTAGCCTGCCGTTCACCGATCTGTGTGGACACCTACTCTGAAGTGCGAGGAAAAGATAATCCAATTAAATTTGTTACACTTTCTTAGATTTAGTGCTAGTGAACATTGGCATCTGCACATAAGTTTAGGTTAAGAAAACAGTAGAGCATTACAGATTCAGGACAGCATTTATCTGCAAGGTTTTTTTGCCCAGTGTTCTGAGATTTAACTTGTCCTTCTTGCCACTCGTTAAATAAGACTTGAAAAATTTCACATTTTATTATTAATTTTTGACAAATTTTTAAAAAGTAAGTAAGGTTTACTCTGGTAAAAAACAGTAATTGAGATTTAGTAAAACAAAACTGTATTGGAAGGACCGCCTTGGCAGCACAGTATTATACATATAGCTTACTCTGAGAAGCCTTTACATTAATTTGAGGCATATATGATCATTCATTTCTTGGGATGATCTGCACACAGTCTACAAACTGCCCTTTATAAGGTAACATTTTCAGCGTAACTGAAGTATTCAGAAGGTCAGAACTACATTAGTAAATACAGAATTAGGCTGCCCTCTGCTGACAAATTCATGTATACGATTTTAAGTTTTCCAACCACGACATTTGGTTATCAGAAAAAATTTTGCACAGAAATTCAATATGAACCTACAATCTAATACATCCTCCAGTATGTAGACTGTTTGTACGACACATGAAAAATAGCAAGTTTCTAGCTGCAGCTTTAGGAACCTTAATGCCATCTTACTCTTTAAATAGTGGCTAGCAAACAGGCTGGAGCTTCAAACGCTTCTATTTAAAATCACAAGAACAACTACCTGAACATAAGACTGTCTCTTTGAGAAGACTAGACTGTTTAGAAAAATCAGAGTTAAGCAAAGGTATGCAGACAGGCACTGCTCCCTTTTATAGCACATTGGCTTTGATCTCAACATGACCCAGCAATGTGCGCCTGTAGCCCAGAAAGCCAACCGTATCCTGGGCTGCATCACAAGCAGCGTGACCAGCAGGTCAAGGGAGGGGATTCGTCCCCTCTACTCTGCTCTGGTGAGACACCCCCTGCCATACTGCCTTCAGCTCTGGGGCTGCAGATGCCCCATCCCTGGAAGTGTTCAAGGCCAGGCTGGATGGGGCTTTGAGCAGCCTGGCCTGGTGGAAGGTGTCCCTGCCCATGGCAGGGGGGTGGGAACTAGTGGTCTTTAAGGCCCCTTCCAACCAAACCATTCTGTGATTCTGTGATCTTGCAGAGATTGCAATACATCACCTATTTTATGACTAAAACATCCAAATGCTGAGACCAAACTGTACTACTACTCATGATGACTAACAAACCAGACAAGATGCAATCCTGTCACTCAGACATGAGGCTCTTCAGGTTGACTGAACCATGACACTGCTACTGACCCCAGGCCACATACACACAGCTGAGTTCCTGCTACCAAGCTAACAGACAAGCCTTACAGTTCAGGCTAACAAGAATTGTTGAGTCAAGTCTCAAGTAATTCTTACTCTTCCAAACAGTTCCACTAAAGCACAGCCGAATCTGGGATAAAGACTGGTTACTCCTTCCTAATTTTACAAGGTGCATCTATGCTCCATGGATGTGTGCAAAGTTCTAGATCTTGAAATGTTATTTTCATTGGATTTTAAATTACTTCCAGCTAGATATATTTTTTGGAGGAAAGACAGCTTGGTACAGAAGATTACATGACGTAGAGATGGAGAGTAACGATCTACTATAAAACATTTATAAATTGCTCTAAGAGTTGTAGCATTGGAAGGATCTAGATAAAAATAGAACGTGAAGTAACTGAAAACCTGCTACACTATTTTCCTTTTTGTGATTTAACTTGTCAAATTATTTAGTAAAAAATTGGAACATACTTCAAGCAAAAATTAGTGAGTTATGCAAGAATTAAATCTGGCAATTCATAGACCATAACATTTTTCATGCTAATATATTGCTAAAACCGCAGTCTTCTATAAAAATAATAAAACTGAAAATTTGCAAGCTTACCAAATGCACAGTGCAGAATCTAGAACAAAAAGAAAAATCCAAATCACTAATATGTCAAATGAAGCAATTCAGAAACACACTTAGTTCTATTACAAGCACTTAAGATTCAGTATTTGTATTTCAAAGATTAAGCTTAATATTTAGCTCTGCTGTCCAAGCTAAATAGCAGACAGTAAGCTTCCTCACTGCTTGCTAAAAGGAAAATTCAGCGTTTGTGCGAGGCATGTTTCTTACATTTACCTGAAAATCACTCTATAAATGCTAATGAAAAAAACAGGTACCGAGAAAGCCCTGTTCAACAAAGGCTGCTTTACTTCTCCTAAACGAAACACTCATGCAAATATTAGTAATTCTAGGGAAGAAGACTACACTTACCTCAAGCAAAGCTCCAGTCTGGAAGAATTTCAGGGGCTTTTCTATGGAATAGTAAAGGCTATGGTAGCTACCTTTAGCCAGGTATGCTCGAACTAGGCCAACTGCAATAACAAGCCATCTGAAAGAGACAAACAAAGTCTAACATAAGGAGACATTAAGCAGAGCATAAATACAAAGAAATCTTTAATCCCATTTTCAATATCTGATAAAGTGACGGGCATATAACTGTCCCGAAAGATACTTTTTGCCTACCCTCTGCAACACCGAAAACATTAAATATTTTGATTCTCTGCAAATTTATCAAAGCTAAAGATTATGCGTTTTTTAAACATCTTTCAGCACCAACAAGATATCAATATCTTTAATGTCTAAGTTTATTTTTCAGTGAGCTGTATTTAATTTAGTTATGGAAGGTATTAATGACATTTTAAATAAGATTGGTAACACATTTTGTTTAGTTTAAGCAGAAAACCATTTACTGCTAGTCAAAGATCTCTTACCATACCATAACTTAAAGAAGTATGACATAAACAAAGAAGATTCAGAATGCATTCATTTTAATGTTTCAGCTCAAAGTAAACCCTTAGACTTTATGATAGACCATCCAGCTTAATTGCTAGCATGTATTTTATGAGAAGCAGTTACAGATAAGCAACTGCAAGAAAACTGAGCCTGCTAAAGCCATTCCTGTCCCAGCTTTTCTTTTTAAGCCACAAATATATCTAGATCTATATAAGTAGTGCCTATATAACTGCATACTATAAACAACGTGACCTGTTAACCCTGCTGACTTTCCCCTCAGGTAACTCAGGAAGCAACCTGAAAAATTTTTCCTCTGGTCAATGCAGTAACATCTTTCACTACCACAGCAGTCCAGAGCCGGTGTTTGCCCACAACCTCAGAAATTCTCCACTGAAGTCTAGGGCAAGCCACAAAAGTAAGGTGGGTACACCCTGGTCAAACACTTTTTCTTCTGAAATTAGCATCTATAGTTAAGTTCAGTTTCCAATTGCCTGTGGCAAACATGTGGAGAAGGGGTTGGTTAATGACAAGTGGGAATCCTTACCAGCGGCTCCCAAACTTTTCACTGGCAGGCTCATCCTGCCTGTCTTGCCCTCAGCTCTCCCAGTGCCACCCCACTCCACATCCACTCCCCTCCAAACCCAGAAGTGCTATGACAAAGCTCGTGCTAGCAGTCACCAAGCATCTCTGCTAACAACGGTGCACCTCTGTGGAAGCGTGTGTAGACATGTAGAAAGTCCCCTAACTATGCAATAGCTTTTTATCCCTCAGAATAAAATCTGCAGCTGTGGTTTTGTAACAGGGAAGATGAAGACATTCCCTTAATTTACAGCATATTAGATGCTTACAAGTACCACATTAGCTTAGGTATGATGAAGTATATACAAATATTGTCCCCAATGTAATCATTGTTTGAAATACACTGTGAAGTTCAGGTTTTTCAATGGTAAGTAACTCTGGCATCCAAGTTTGTGTTCGTAACAATATTTGTTATTAAAACTGAAAAAAAGCTATTTCATTTCTGCCTGGACTTCTCAGAAGATGAGCACCAAAGAAGAGC